>NW_027077990.1:0-116000 GCF_963930625.1 Muntiacus reevesi | reverse complement strand
TGGTGTATCGTGGCTGTAAGTGAGGGCCCGTTGTCACTCTGAAGTGACCGAGGCAGCCCAAACCTAGGCACTATCTCCTTCAGCAGAGCTTTACAGACTTCTGTAGCTCTCTCAGTCTCAGTAGGGAACGCTTCGATCCATCCTGTGAATGTGTCAATAAAGACTAGCAAGTAAGAAAACCCTTGGGTCTTGGGCATGGCTGTAAATTCTACCTGCCAGTCCACTCCTGGGTATGATCCCCGATGTTGGACAGGTGTAATTAGAGGAGGTCTGGTTTTTGGGTTATTTTTTAGACAGGTGTCACAATTTTGTGTGTCTTGTTTAACAACCTTAGCTAACTGGGGATGGGAGAGAATAGGCTTAAGCAAGATTTCTAGATTATCTTTTCCAAAATGGGCGCTCTTTTGTAAGGAGTTAGTAATGTTTTAAACCTGAGAATCAGGGAGTATTATTTGGGCCTGATCAGGCTGAAACCACCCATGTGACCCAATCTCCCATCCCCGCTCAGCATATCGGGAATGTCCCCCTGGGGTAAAATCTGGAGTCAGGGTTTCCTTGGGGAAAAGGGGGCAGAGAGCAGTGGCAGAGGTAGCTTCCCCGGCAGCTCGTCCTGCCTCTTGATCAGCTTTCCTATTTCCCTGAGCCTATTTTTCTTGCCCCTTTTGGTGACTCTTGCAGTGGATGACAGCTAATTTTGCAGGAAGTTTGACTGCCTCCAAGAGCCTGAGAATGAGCTCTTTTTGTTTAATAGCAGAGCTTCGGGCACTGAGCATCCCTCTTTCTTTCCAAATTGCTGCACGGGCATGCAGAATGAGGAAAGCATACTTAGAGTCCATACACACATTAATCCTCTTTCCTGCTCCTAACTCCAAAGCTCTTGTCAGGGCAAAAAGTTCAGCTTTCTGGGCTGAGGTGTCTGGGGGAAGAGACCCACTTTCCTTAGTTTCTTCCAGGCTCGCTACAGCATATCCTGCTTTCCTCTCTCCTTTTTCTACAAAACTGCTGCCATCTGTGTGCCAGTTTTCCTCTGGGTCAGATAAAGGTGTCTCTGATAGGTCCCGGCGAGAAGAGTATAATTCGTCTGTGATTTGTATGCATTGGTGATCCAGAGGGGAGGTAGGGGGATCTGGCAGTAAGGTTGCTGGATTTAAAGTCTGGCAGACCCTCAACTTTATTTCTGGAGTGTCAAGGAGGAGGGCTTGGTATTGGGTGATCCTTCCCCCTGTCATCCACCTGTCCCCTTTCGTTTCCAAGATTGCTTGCACCCGGTGTGGCGTATAAACTGTGGTGGGCTGACCCAGGGTCAGCTGAGATGCCTCCTTAAGCATAAGAGCGGTGGCTGCTACTGCCCGGAGGCAAGTGGGCCACCCTCTGGCCACCTCATCTAGTTATTTTGAGAGATAAGCCACAGGTTGTAATACGGGCCCCATCATCTGCTCTAACACCCCAAGAGCAGTTCCTGTCCTTCCAGAAACATAGAGTCTAAAAGGCTTCTCCAGGTTGGGGAGGCCTAAAGTTGGGGCTGTAGTGATGGACTCTTTTAGGGCATTAAAGGCCACCTTGCAGGTCTCATGCCAGTCGAGTGGCTCTTCCTCTTTCCCCCTTAAATTTTCATATAGGGGTCTGGCCAGATTGCCATAATTAAGAATCCAGATCCTGCAAAACCCGGTCCTTCCTAAAAATCCCCTAAGCTGTTGTTTTGTTTGGGGGTACGGGGTATTTTAGATGAGGGATCTCCCCTCGGGGTCAGGCATTCTTTTTCTCTCCGTAATTATAAATCCAAGATATTTTACTTGGGTTAAGCTAATCTGAGCCTACTTGGGGGATACTCGATAACCCTTTTCATACAGGAAAGTTAGCGTTTTAAATAGTGTCCATTTGAGAGCTGGTAAAATCTGGCCTAGCTATCAGCAAGTCATCCACATACTGTATTAGACTACTGTTTGTTAAAGTTAATTCCCTTAGTTCTCTCCCTGAGGAAGTCCCGAAGATATGAGGGCTGTCCCTAAACCCTTGGGGTAGTCGAGTCCAGTCGAGAGTTGTATGGTCTCTCTTGTTTCCAAGTCCCGCCACTCAAAAGCAAAGAGTTTTTGGGATTCAGGATGGATAGGAATGCAAAAGAAAGCACCTTGAAGGTCCAAGACTGAGAAGTACTTGGCATTCCCTGGGACTTGGGATAGGAGGGTATATGGGATTGGGACTATGGAGTGGATGGGAACCACAGCTTCATTAACAGCTCTTAGATCCTGGACGAATCGGTAAGATCCATCTGGTTTTTGAACGGGCAAGATTGGGGTGTTGCAGGGGGACTCACAGCTGATTCGAGTTTCATTATCTCGGTATTTGTTAACTAATGGTCTAAGACCCTCAAGAGCTTCTGGTTTTAAGGGATATTGTCTTTTCCAGGGCTAGGGAGCATTTGGTCTCAGAGAAATCTTTACTGGTGGAACATTTATGGCTAAACCAGGGCTGGAGACATCCCACACCTGGGGATTGACCTCATCTAGACAAGGGACAGACTCCTCCTTTTCTACCTCTGACTGTAAATATTCATACATAGGCAAAGAAAATTATCGACTTTTACCTTTGTGTCCCCAAGTCACTCTGGTTTGGAGGCGAAAGTATTATTCTCACCATGGAAAATTTGGAAGCTGCAAACATGAAAAATTTAGAGTCATGCAGAGGCTAGTCACTCTAAGCTAACCCCTAAGACATTTATTGACTGATTTCTAGCTTCTCTTCTTTAACCTTTTTTATCTACAGTAATCCTGTGTGTTCCTTTTAGTTAGGGATTCATTTTTAGACTATCCTGACTCTTCCACTACGTTCCAGTTTTGGGTCTGATACACTTACAGATGTGCCAAGTACTTCCTGAATACTATAGAACATATTTTATGTTTAAAATACTTCCATGCTTATTTAGTGAGTCAATGATTTTAAGTTTATTTTTTACACATTTCAATGTAAAAGTCAATGTGTGAACTAACATATTCACGTCTTGGAGAAGTTGGCTTTTTTTTTGGTGTGTGTTTGAACTCTTCACCCGACCAAAGGTCATGGAGAGGTCTATTGTTTTTCTAAAATGGTTATAGTGTTGTTTATTTTCTGGTAACTGAATTAGGGTGTGAGTTGCAAAGCTTGTGTTTCTCTTCATTTCATTCCATCTGTTCGGGTTTCTTTCTCTCTCCTGAGTCAGACAGTAATTTCCCATTGGTTGTCCAGTTACCAAGGTTGGTGTCCATGCATCCGTGCTGGTCTCTCCATACATGTCCGGGTGTCCTGTGAAACACTAAGCTTAATATATTTGGAAATGACCTAGCTGTTCAATACACTGTCATCACTCAGTTGAGCAGAGGGAGAGAAATTCAAGTGACAAAACTCCAGAGAAGCTAGTGTCAGAGCGCTCCGGCGTGGCATGCGTGCAGGGGGTTGGGTGGAGGGGGGCGGGGCGCGGAGCATTGAGATCTCATGTGTCCTACCACCCTGGGCCTCTCCAGGCACGCCGCTGCTCAGTGGCCTCCCCCCGCCCCCATCGCTTTGGCTGCTCAGGGCCGGGTGGTCTCTGCAGCTGCCCGGCATCCTGCCCGAGGCCCCCCCTGCCCACACGCTGTCTTCCAGTCTCTCTCTGAACCCTCGTCTCCTTCTGGCTCTGTCTCACCTGGCGTGGGTGCGTGCGAGTGCCTGTCCATGTGCCTGGCTTTCGCTCCTCTGCTCTCTCAGGAAAGACTTGTACTGGGCCGGCAGAGTGGGGGCAGGGCGGGTCTTAGTCGGGCGAAAAGGCGGGGCTGAGGCGCTCCAGGGGGTTGGGGCAGCGTGCAGTATGTGCGCCTGGGGTCCCGGCTGGGCTGCCTCTAAGCCCGCAGGAGGCTCCAGGGCCCGTGGCCCCTGGCCGAAGACCCGCTCGTCCGGAGCCATGTCACCCTGAGCAGCGAATGGGATGGTGGGGGGCAGGGGGTGAGGGGGCACCTAGATATCCTCGCTGCTCTACCCAACCCCCTCCCCCCACCCCAGGTCCCGCAGGCACGCCAGGCCCTGGACGGGCCAGACGGGTGCTGGCAGGGGCTGGTGGTGTGCGGGTCCGTGGCGCCCTCTGCTGGCCCCCGAGCTGCCGGCTCTGGTTGGTCGGAGTGCAGTCGCGGGTCGTGCGGCTCAAGTGCAGCGTGCGCCAGCTCGAGAGCTGTGGCCCCAGGCCCGAAGGGCAGGTCAGAACGCAAGGGAGGCTCAAAGCAGAGCTCTTGGGGTGCCTGACAGCCGCCTCGGTCTAAGGCCTTAGCACCCTGAACGTGCCCTATCTCCTCTGATCTGGGAAATTGAGTAGGGCCGGGCCTGGTCAGTACTTGCATGGGAGACCGCCTAGTAGTTAGGCGGTTTTTTGATTTATCTGAATGCCTACTGCAGAAAGTTAGAATTGGATGACTGCACACAGGAAAACGAAAAAAGTTTTCGTACATAATCTTAAGAATCCAGCAGCTGGTCATTCTTTTTCCTTTCCTAACACAGCTAACTGGAAGTCAGCTGAAGTAAGTTCTACTGACTTAAGACCCTCATCCCTAACGGAAGGTATATAGGAAAACCCATAGTATATCTAAATAAACATGAAAGATAGAACGATGAGAAAAAAAAAATTCTCAGTGACATCTTAGTTGGTATATGAAACACGATGATTATGAAAGCACAACCCATAATCAAGTCCAGGCCATGGAAGCCTGTGACTTTCACTGAGTGTTGACTTCCCTTTCAGCTGAGGTTGTAAAAAGTGCTTTGTAAAATCCTGAGGTTTGAAGCACTTGTAACCTCCTGAAGAGACTGCAATCAGAAGGCTTTCTAGAATATCCTGACGCTGTGGTGAGCTCAAGCAAAACATTCTGCAGAGGTCGGAAGACAGACATGTTGGGAAGTGGGGATGACTTCTACTGCACTTAGGGAGAAAGGGCATGTACAAGTGGAGAAGCAACACCACAGTGACGGAATCTTTAAAGACTCCATACATGGAGAAGGAAATGGCAACCCACTCCAGTATTCTTGCCTGAAAAAATCCATGGACAGAGGAGTCTGGCGGGCTGAAGTCCACGGGATTCCTTGACTGATCGTGTGTGCACGAGGGTGGAGGGAGACGGGTTGGTAGCAAGAAACTGGTAGAAGTAAAAAATAAGAAAAAATATAAAATAAAGACTCGATAAAAATGACAACGACTGGTAGGAATAAACCTTCAGAAGTGCCTTCTCAGACCTCCCGTCAGAAGCACAAGCGTAATAAAGACACTGAGTTTTCACGGTCTCACACAAAATTAGACTGGCTTATGACAATGGGCAGGGAGGCGCCTCTAAGACATCGGGGCTGGGCTTTACTGGAGGATGCACATCGATTGAGTGCATGGCTATGTGTTATGGAAATATGTCTTACTGGAAGGGTGAAGGCATCTTCTTGAAGAACACAGCAAATAACACTACAAATTCAAGGAACTTGGCTACAATGACAATAGCTGATTTCATGTTGGCTACTGCTTGGCAGAGCTGTGTTCGCCTCTCCCATTAAGTACCTCAGTGGCCATCTGTGAATGTAGCCATTAGTTTCTCACTTAGAAACCGAACCTAATACTTGCCATGTGCACTAGCGCAAGAACACTGAAAGCTCCGCGGAGAAGCAAGTCAGGCAGACATGCTTCTGTTTTCTCACAGAAGCTGCTTATGACCGGCCCTGCTCACAGACAGATTGCTAATTCCAAATCGATAGACAGTTATGCAGATATTCTTTAGCAACTGAGCGACCAGGGAAGCCCTACTAGCTCAGTTGGTAAAGAATCTGCCTGCAACGCAGGAGACCCCGCTTTCAGTCCTGGGTTGGGAAGATCCCCTGGAGAAGGGATAGGCTACCCACTCCAGTATTCTGGCCTAGAGAATTCCACGGACTCTATAGTCCATGGGTCCACAAAGAGTCAGGCACGAACTGAGCCACTTTCACCTGCACATGCGGATATTACTTAGAAAAAGAAATGTGGTAACAGATCTAGCACCTCTGTCAAGCTCATGAGTGAGTACTATAAATATACAAAATCAGCTTTGTCCTGCATAGTTATTACCATCCTGTATTTGCTTTGAGAGGAGTTGAGCTAATCTTGTGAAAGAGGAATGATTCTTTACCAACTGAGCCACAAGGAAAGCCCACTAATACTGGAGTGGGTAGCCTATCCCTTCTCCAGCGGTTCTTCCTTACCCAGGAACTGAACCAGGGTCTCCTGCCTGAGTAACACATATTGGGTAAAAATCGGTGAGGGAGCATAACTATGGACATTGATTGGTAAACTCAGTTTTCCTTGTCCAGGTGGCTAGCGGAGGAGAAATAAACGTTGGCATGCATTTAAAAAATTCTTCTGATACTATATATAAAATTTACTAGTTCTCTGCAGAAGTCTTTAATGAAGCACAGATATTGTCATTAGATTGCTTTGGTCATATCCGTCTTATCCACATTTATTTTTAACAGTCACATAGTGTGGCCTCAAATACTTGAAGACACGACAAAAGGTTTCTTTGGTCTCCATTCTAAACTGGATCGTGAGAAGGCAGTGGATCAGCATAATGCAGGAGCTCAAGATATTTTTGGCAAAAACTTGACTAGTCTGTTTAATGATATGGAAGAATGAGTTAAGGGTGGCAGCACGAAACAGAAGGCCATGCTAGAATTACACAAGACCTTGTTTTGTAAGTCCAAACATGACTTATTCTTTCAATTGAAGGAAAGTTGCTTTACAGAATTTTGTTGCCAAACATCAGCATGAATAAGCCACAGGTATACATATGTCTCCTCCCTCCTGAACCTCTCTCCCATTTCCCTCCCTATTCCACCCCTAGCTTGTTGCAGAGCCCCTGTTTGAGTCCCCTGGGTCATACAGCAAATTTCATTAGCATCTGTTTTTACCTATGGTAATATATTTTCATGTTACTCTGCATTCATCTCACCCTCTCCTTCCTCCCCCCTGCCCATGTCCATAAGTCTGTTCTCTACATCTGTGTCTCCTTGGCTGCCCTGCAAATAATTTCATCAGTACCACCTTTAGTTCAAGCATTTTTTTTTCCCCCAAGCATTTCTTCTTTCATATTCCAGTCTTACTGTCTTTAGTGTGAGACTGATTTTGAAACTGATATGAAAGTACTATTCTCACCATCGAAAATTTGGAAGATGCAAACATGAAAAATTTAAAAAGTCACGCAGAGGCTAGTCACTCTAAGCTAACCCCTAAAACATTTATTGACTGATTTCCAGTTTCTCTTCTTTAACCTTTTTTATCTACAATAATCCTGTGTATTCCTTTTAGTTAGGGATTCATTTTTAGACTATCCTGACTCTTCAACTAAGTTCCAGTTTTGGGTCTCACACAGTGAGACATGTGCCAAATGCTTCCTAAATACTATAGAACATATTTTATGTTTAAAATACTTCCATGCTTATGTAGTGAGTCAATGATTTTAAGTTTATTTGTTACACATTTCAATGTAAAAGTCAATGTGTGAACTAACATATTCACGATTTGGAAAAGGTGGCTTATTTTGTCCTGTGCTAGAACTCCTCACCCGACCAAAGGTCATGGAGAGTTCTATTGTTTTTCTAAAATGGTTATAGTGTTGTTGATTTTTTTTTTGTAATTGAATTAGGGTGTGAGTTGCAAAGTTTGTGTTTCTGTTCATTTCATTCCATCTGTTCGGGGTTCTTTCTCTCTCCTGAGTCAGACATTAATTTCCCATTGGTTGTCCAGTTACCAAGGTTGGTGTCCATGCATCCGTGCTGGTCTCTCCATACATGTCTGGGTGTCCTGTGAAACACTAAGCTTAATTTATTTGGAAATGACCTAGCTGTTCAATACAGTGTCATCACTCAGTTGAGCAGAGGGAGAGAAATTCAAGTGACAAAACTCCAGAGAAGCTAGTGTCAGAGCGCCCCAGTGTGGCATGCGTGCAGGGGGTTGGGGGGAGGGGGCGGTGCGCGGAGCACGGAGATCTCAGGTGTCCTCCCACCCTGGGCCTCTCCAGGCCCGCCCCTACTCAGCGGCTTCCCCCTGCCCCCATCGCATTCGCTGCTCAGGGCCGGGTGGCCTCTGCAGCTGCCCGGCATCCTGCCCGAGTCCCCCCCTGCCCACAAGCTGTCTTCGAGTCTCTCTCTGAGCCCTCGTCTCTTTCTGCCTCTGTCTCACCTGGCGTGGGTGCGTGCGAGTGCCTGTCCGTGTGCCTGGCTATCGCTCCTCTGCTCTCTCAGGAAAGACTTGTGCTGGGCTGGCAGAGTGGGGGCTGGGCGGGTCTCAGTACGGTGAAAAGGCAGGGCTGAGGCGCTCCAGGGGGTTTGCGCAGCCGGCAGGACGTGCACCTGGTGCCCTGGCTGGGCTGCCTCTAAGCCCGCAGGAGGCTCCGGGTACCACGGGCCAGGGTCGAAGCCACGCTCGTTCGGAGCCACGTCACCCTGAGCAGCGAACGGGATGGTGGGGGGCAGGGGGTGAGGGGGCACCGCGACGTCCTCGCTGCTCTACGCACCCACCCCCACCCCTGGTCCCGCAGGCACGCCAGGCCTCGGCCGGGCCAGACGGGTGCTGGCCGGGGCTGGCGGTGTGCGGGGCCGTGGCGCCCTCCGCTGGCCCCCGAGCTGCCGGCCCTGGTTGGTCAGAGTCCAGTCCGGGTCGTGCGGCTCAAGTGCAGCGTGCGCCAGCTCGAGAGCTGTGGCCCCAGGCCCGAAGGGCAGGTCAGAATGCAAGGGAGGCGCAAGGCGGAGCTCTTTGGGCGCCTGACAGCCGCCTAGGTCTAAGGCCATAGCACCCTGAACGTGCCCTATCTCCTCTGATCTGGGAAATTGAGTAGGGCCGGGCCTGGTCAGTACTTGCATGGGAGACCGCCTTGTAGTTAGGCGGTTTTGTGATTTTTCTGAATGCCTACTTCAGAAAGTTAGAATCGGATGACTGCACACAGGAAAACGAATAATGTTTTCACACATAACCTTAAGAATCCAGCAGCTGGTCTTTCTTTTTCCTGTCCTAACACAGCTAACTGGAAGTCAGTTGTAGTAAGTTCTACTGACTTAAGACCCTCATCCCTAACGGAAGGTATATAGGAAAACGCATAATATATCTAAATAAACATGAAAGATAGAAAGATGAGAAAAAAAAATTCTCAGTGAAATCTTAGTTGGTATATGAAACACGATGATTATGAAAGAACAACCCATAATCAAGTCCAGGCCATGGAAGCCTGTGACTTTCACTGAGTGTTGGCTTCCCTTTCAGCTGAGATTGTAAAAAGTGCTTTGTAAAATCCTGAGGTTTGAAGCACTTGTAACCTCCCGAAGAGACTGCAATCAGAAGGCTTTCTAGAATATCCTGACGCTGTGGTGAGCTCAAGCAATATATTCTGCAGAGGTCGGAAGACAGACATGTTGGGAAGTGGGGATGACTTCTACTGCACTTAGGGAGAAAGGGCATGTACAAGTGGAGAAGCAACACCTCAGTGACGGAATCTTTAAAGACTCCATACATGGAAAAGGAAATGGCAACCCACTCCAGTATTCTTGCTTGGAAAAATCCATGGACAGAGGAGTCTGGCGGGCTGAAGTCCACGGGATTCCATGACTGATCGTGTGTGCACGAGGGTGGAGGGAGACGGGTTGGTAGCAAGAAACTGGTAGAAGTAAAAAATAAGAAAAAATATAAAATAAAGACTCAATAAAAATGACAACGACTGGTAGGAATAAACCTTCAGAAGTGCCTTCTCAGACCTCCCGTCAGAAGCACAAGCGTAATAAAGACACTGAGTTTTCACGGTCTCACACAAAATTAGACTGGCTTATGAAAATCGGCAGATAGGCTCCTCTAAGACAACGGGGCTGGGCTTTACTGGAGGATGCACATCGATTGAGTGCATGGCTATGTGTTATGGAAATATGTCTTACTGGCAGGGTGAAGGCATCTTCTTGAAGCACACAACAAATAATATTACAAATTCAAGGAACTTGGCTACAATGACAATAGCTGATTTCATGTTGGCTACTGCTTGGCAGAGCTGGGTTTGCCTCTCCCATTAAGTACCTCAGTGGCCAGCTGTGAATGTAGCCATTAGTTTCTCACTTAGAAACCGAACCTAATACTTGCCATGTGCACTAGCGCAAGAACACTGAAAGCTCCGCGGAGAAGCAAGTCAGGCAGACATGCTTCTGTTTTCTCACAGAAGCTGCTTATGACCGGCCCTGCTCACAGACAGATAGCTAATGACAAGTGGATAGACAGTTATGCAGATATTCTTTAGCAACTGAGCGACCAGGGAAGCCCTACTAGCTCAGTTGGTAAAGAATCTGCCTGCAACGCAGGAGACCCCGCTTTCAGTCCTGGGTTGGGAAGATCCCCTGGAGAAGGGATAGGCTACCCACTCCAGTATTCTGGCCTAGAGAATTCCACGGACTCTATAGTCCATGGGGCCGCAAAGAGTCAGGCACGAACTGAGCCACTTTCACCTGCACATGCGGAGATTACTTAGAACAAGAAATGTGGTAACAGGTCTAGTACCTCTGTCAAGCTCATGATTGAGTACTATAAATATACAGAATCAGCTTTGTCCTGCATAGTTATTCCCATCCTGTATTTGCTTTGAAAGGAGTTGAGCTAGTCTTGTGAAAGAGGAATGATTCTTTATCAACTAAGCCACAAGGAAAGCCCACTACTACTGGAGTGTGTAGTCTATCCCTTGTCCAGCGGATCTTCCTGACCCAGGAATTGAACCAGGGTCTCCTGCCTGAGTAACACATATTGGGTAAAAATCGGTGAGGGAGCATAACTATGGACATTGATTGGTAAACTCAGTTTTCCTTGTCCAGATGGCTAGCGGAGGAGAAATAAACGTTGGCATGCATTTAAAAAATTCTTCTGATACTATATATAAAATTTACTAGTTCTCTGCAGAAGTCTTGAATGAAGCACAGATATTGTCATTAGATTGCTTTGGTCCTATCCAACTTATCCACATTTATTTTTAAAAGTCACATAGTGTGGCCTCAAATACTTGAAGACACGACAAAAGGTTTCTTTGGTCTCCATTCTAAACTGGATCGTGAGAAGGCAGTGGATCAGCATAATGCAGGAGCTCAAGATATTTTTGGCAAAAACTTGACTAGTCTGTTTAATGATATGGAAGAATGAGTTAAGGGTGGCAGCACGAAACAGAAGGCCATGCTAGAAGTACACAAGACCTTGTTTGGTAAGTCCAAACATGACTTTTTCTTTCAATTGAAGGATAGTTGCTTTACAGAATTTTGTTTTCAAACATCAGCATGAATGAGCCACAGGTATACATATGTCTCCTCCCTCCTGAACCTCTCTCCCATTTCCCTCCCCATTCCACCCCTAGCTTGTTGCAGAGCCCCTGAGTCATACAGCAAATTTCATTGGCATCTGTTTTTACGTAAGGTAATATATTTTCATGTTACTCTGCATACATCTGACCCTCTCCTTCCTCCCCCTTGCCCATGTCCATAAGTCTGTTCTCTACATCTGTGACTCCTTTGCTGCCCTGCAAATAATTTCATCAGTACCACCTTTAGTTCAAGCATTTTTTTCCCCCCAAGCATTACTTATTTCTTATTCCAGTCTTACTGTCTTTAGTGTGAGACTGATTTCGAAACTCATATGAAAGTATTATTCTCAGCATGGAAAATTTGGAAGATGCAACATGGAAAATTTAAAAAGTCACGCAGAGGCTAGCCACTCTGAGCTAACCCCTAAAACATTTATTAACTGATTTCTAGTTTCTCTTCTTGAACCTTTTTTATCTACAATAATCCTGTGTATTCCTTTTAGTTAGGGATTCATTTTTAGACTATCCTGACTCTTCAATTAACTTCCAGGTTTAGGTCTCATACAGTGAGACATGTGCCAAATGCTTCCTGAATACTATAGAACATATTTTATGTTTAAAATGCTTCCAGGCTTATGTAGTGAGTCAATGATTTTAAGTTTATTTGTTACACATTTCAATGTAAAAGTCAATGTGTGAACTAACATATTCAAGATTTGGAAAAGGTGGCTTTTTTTGTCCTGTGCTAGAACTCCTCACCCGACCAAAGGTCATGGAGAAGTCTATTGTTTTTCTAAAATGGTTATAGTGTTGTTGTTTTTTTTGTTTTGTTTTTTTTTTTGTAATTGAATTAGGGTTTGAGTTGCAAAGTTTGTGTTTCTGTTCATTTCATTCCATCTGTTCGGGTTTCTTTCTCTCTCCTGAGTCAGACAGTAATTTCCCATTGGTTGTCCAGTTACCAAGGTTGGTGTCCATGCATCCGTGCTGGTCTCTGTATTCATGTCTGGGTGTCCTGTGAAACACTAAGCTTAATTTATTTGGAAATGACCTAGCTGTTAAATACACTGTCATCACTCAGTTGAGCACAAGGATAGAAATTCAGGTGACCACACTCCGGAGAAGCTAGTGTCAGAGCGCCCCGGTGTGGCGTGCGTGCAGGGGGTTGGGAGAACGGGGGCGGGGTGCGGAGCGAGGAG
This sequence comes from Muntiacus reevesi, assembly GCF_963930625.1. Classification (NCBI taxonomy): domain Eukaryota; kingdom Metazoa; phylum Chordata; class Mammalia; order Artiodactyla; family Cervidae; genus Muntiacus; species Muntiacus reevesi. Next base: position 103,483 of record NW_027077990.1, on the reverse strand, counting down.
ATCTCAGGTGCCCTCGCACCCTGGGCCTCTCCAGGCCCGCCCCTACTCAGCGGCTTCCCCCTGCCCCCATCGCATTCGCTGCTCAGGGCCGGGTGGCCTCTGCAGCTGCCTGGCATCCTGCCCGAGTCCCCCCCTGCCCACAAACTGTCTTCGAGTCTCTCTCTGAAACCTCGTCTCTTTCTGCCTCTGTCTCACCTGGCGTGGGTGCGTGCGAGTGCCTGTCCATGTGCCTGGCTTTCGCTCCTCTCCTCTCTCAGGAAAGACTTTTGCTGGGCCGGCAGAGTGGGGGCAGGGCGGGTCTCAGTAGGGCGAAAAGGCGGGGCTGAGGCGCTCCAGGGGGTTTGCGCAGCGGGCAGGATATGCGACTGGGGCCCCGGCTGGGCTGCCTCTAAGCCCGCAGGAGGCTCTGGGGACCGCGGCCCCGGGCAGAAGCCCCGCTCGTCTGGAGCCACCTCACCCTGAGCAGCGAACGGGATGGTGGGGGGCAGGGAGTGAGGGGGCACCGAGACATCCTCGCTGCTCTACCCACCCCACCTCCCCCCACACCAGGTCCCGCAGGCACGCCAGGCCTCGGCCGGGCCAGACGGGTGCTGGCCGGGGCTGGCGGTGTGCGGGGCCGTGGCGCCCTCCGCTGGCCCCCGAGCTGCCGGCCCTGGTTGGTTGGAGTCCAGTCGCGGGTCGTGCGGCTCAAGTGCAGAGCGCGCCAGCTCGAGAGCTGTGGCCCCAGGCCCGAAGGGCAGGTCAGAACGCAAGGGAGGCGCAACGCGGAGCTCTTGGGGCACCTGACAGCCATCTCGGTCTAAGGCCATAGCACACTGAACGTGCTCTATCTCCTCTGATCTGGGAAATTGAGTAGGGCCGGGCCTGGTCAGTACTTGCATGGGATACCGCCTAGTAGTTAGGCGGTTTTGTGATTTTTCTGAATGCCTACTTCAGATAGTTAGAATTGGATGACTGCACACAGGAAAACGAATAATGTTTTCGTACATAATCTTAAGAATCCAGCAGCTGGTCATTCTTTTTCCTGTCCTAACACAGCTAACTGGAAGTCACTTGCTGTAAGTTGTACTGACTTAAGACCCTCATCCCTAACGGAAGGTATATAGGAAAACCCATAATATATCTAAATAAGCATGAAAGATAGAAAGATGAGAAAAAAAAAAATTCTCAGTGACATCTTAGTTGGTATATGAAACACGATGATTATGAAAGCACAACCCATAATCAAGTCCAGGCCATGGAAGCCTGTGACTTTCACTGAGTGTTGACTTCCCTTTCAGCTGAGGTTGTAAAAAGTGCTTTGTAAAATCCTGAGGTTTGAAACACTTGTAACCTCCTGAGGAGACTGCAATCAGAAGGCTTTCTAGAATATCCTGACGCTGTGGTGAGCTCAAGCAAAACATTCTGCAGAGGTCGGAAGACAGACATGTTTGGATGTGGGGATGACTTCTACTGCACTTAGGGAGAAAGGGCATGTACAAGTGGAGAAGCAAAACCTCAGTGACGGAATCTTTAAAGACTCCATACATGGAGAAGGAAATGGCAACCCACTCCAGTATTCTTGCCTGGAAAAATCCATGGACAGAGGAGTCTGGCGGGCTGAAGTCCACGGGATTCCATGACTGATCGTGTGTGCACGAGGGTGGAGGGAGACGGGTTGGTAGCAAGAAACTGGTAGAACTAATAAATAAAACAACAACAGCAAAAAAAAAAAAAACTAAAGACTCGATAAAAATGACAATGACTGGTAGGAATAAACCTTCAGAAGTGCCTTCTCAGACCTCCCGTCTGAAGCACAAGCGTAATAAAGACATTGAGTTTTCATGGTCTTAGACAAAATTAGACTGGCTTATGACAATGGGCAGAGAGGCTCCTCTAAGACATCGGGGCTGGGCTTTACTGGAGGATGCACATCGATTGAGTGCATGGCTATGTGTTATGGAAATATGTCTACTGGCAGGGCGAAGGCATCTTCTTGAAGAACACAGCAAATAACACTCCAAATTCAAGGAACTGGGCTACAATGACAATAGCTGATTTCATGTTGGCTACTGCTTGGCAGAGCTGGGTTCGCCTCTCCCATTAAGTACCTCAGTGGCCAGCTGTGAATGTAACCATTAGTTTCTCACTTAGAAACCGAACCTAATACTTGCCATGTGCACTAGTGCAAGAACAGTGCAATACCCAACAGGTAAAGGAATATGACAAGTGCCCACCAAGTCAAACAAAAGAGGAGGAGATAGGGAATCTATCTGAAAAACAATTTAGAATAATGATAATAAAAATGATCCAAATCTTGAAAACAAAATGGAGTTACAGATAAATAGCCTGGAGACAAAGATTGAAAAGATGCAGGAAATGCTTAACAAAGACCTAGAAGAAATAAAAGAGAGTCAATTAAAAATGAATAATGCAATGAATGAGATCAAAAACACTTTGGAGCGAACCAAGAGTAGAATAACGGAGACAGAAGATAGGATAAGTGAGGTAGACAATAGAATAGTGGAAATAAATGAAGCAGAGAGGAAAAAAGAAAAAATGATCAAAAGAAATGAGGACAACCTCAGGGACCTCTGGGACAATGTGAAACGCCCCAACATTCGAATCATAGGAGTCCCAGAAGAAGAAGACAAAAAGAAAGGCCATGAGAAAATACTCGAGGAGATAATAGCTGAAAACTTCCCTAAAATGGGGAAGGAAATAGCCACCCAAGTCCAAGAAACCCAGAGAGTGCCAAACAGGATAAACCCAAGGCGAAACACTCCAAGACACATATTAATCACATTAACAAAGATCAAACACAAAGAACAAATACTAAAAGCAGCAAGGGAGAAACAACAAATAACACACAAAGGAATTCCCATAAGGATAACAGCTGATCTACCAATAGAAACCTCCAGGCCAGAAGGGAATGGCAGGACATAATGAAAGTAATGAAAGAAAATAATCTACAACCTAGATTACTGTACCCAGCAAGGATCTCATTCAGATATGAAGGAGAAATCAAAAGCTTTACAGACAAGCAAAAGCTGAGAGAATTCAGCACCACCAAACCAGCTCTTCAACAAATGCTAAAGGACCTTCCCTAGACAGGAAATGCAGAAATGTTGTATAAACATGAACCCAAAACAACAAAGTAAATGGCAATGGGACTACACCTATCAATAATTACCTTAAATGTAAATGGGTGAATGCCCCAACCAAAAGACAAAGATTGGCTGAATGGATACAAAAACAAGACCCTTATATATGCTGTCTACAAGAGACCCACCTCAAAACCAGAGACACATACAGACTAAAAGTGAAGGGCTGGAAAAAAATATTTCACGCAAATGGAGACCAAAAGAAAGCAGGAGTCACAATACTCATATCAGATAAAATAGACTTTCAAATAAAGGATGTGAAAAGAGACAAAGAAGGACACTACATAATGATCAAAGGATCAATCCAAGAAGAAGATATAACAATTATAAATATATATGCACCCAACATAGGAGCACCACAGTATGTACGGCAAACGCTAATGAGTATGAAAGAGGAAATGAATAGTAACACAATAATAGTGGGAGACTTTAATACCCCACTCACAACTATGGATAGATCAACTAAACAGAAAATCAAAAAGGAAACACAAACCTTAAATGATACAATGGACCAGCTAGACCTAATTGATATCTATAGGACATTTCACCCCAAAACAATCAATTTCACCTTTTTCTCAAGTCCACACGGAACATTCTCCAGAATAGATCACATCCTGGGCCATAAATCTGGTCTTGGAAAATTCAGAAAAATTGAAATCATCCCAGTCATCTTTTCTGACCACAGTGCAGTAAGATTAGATCTCAATTACAGGAAAAAAATTGTTAAAAATTCAAACATATGGAGGCTAAATAACACGCTTCTGAATAACCAAAAAATCATAGAAGAAATCAAAAAAGAAATCAAAATATGTATAGAAATGAATGAACATGAAAACACAACAACCCAAAACCTATGGGACACTGTAAAAGCAGTGCTAAGGGGAAGGTTCATAGCATTACAGGCTTACATCAAGAAACAAGAAAAAAGCCAAATAAATAACCTAACTCTACACCTAAAGCAATTAGAGAAGGAAGAAATGAAAAACCCCAGGGTTAGCAGAGGAAAAGAAATCTTAAAAATTAGGGCAGAAATAAATGCAAAAGAAACTAAAGAGACCATAGCAAAAATCAACAAAGCTAAAAGCTGGTTTTTTGAAAAAATAAACAAAATTGACAAACCATTAGCAAGACTCATTAAGAAACAAAGAGAGAAGAACCAAATTAACAAAATAAGAAATGAAAAGGGTGAGATCACAACAGACAACACTGAAATACAAAGGATCATAAGAGACTACTACCAGCAGCTCTATGCCAATAAAATTGACAACTTGGATGAAATGGACAAATTTTAGAAAAGTATAACTTTCCAAAACTGAACCAGGAAGAAATAGAAGATCTTAACAGACCCATCACAAGCAAGGAAATCGAAACTGTAATCAAAAATCTTCCAGGAAACAAAAGCCCAGTACCAGATGGCTTCACAGCTGAATTCTACCAAAAATTTAGAGAAGAGCTAACACCTATCTTACTCAAACTCTTCCAGAAAATTGCAGAAGAAGGTAAACTTCCAAACTCATTCTATGAGGCCACCATCACCCTAATTCCAAAACCACACAAAGATGCCACAAAAAAAAGAAAACTACAGGCCAATATCACTGATGAACATAGATGCAAAAATCCTTAGCAAAATTCTAGCAAATAGAATCCAACAACATCTTAAAAAAATCATACACCATGACCAAGTGGGCTTTATCCCAGGAATGCAAGGATTCTTCAATATCTGCAAATCAATCAATGTAATACACCACATTAACAAATTGAAAGATAAAACCATATGATTATCTCAATAGATGCAGAGAAAGCCTTTGACAAAATTCAACACTCATTTATGATTAAAACTCTCCAGAAAGCAGGAATAGAGGGAACATACCTCAACATAATAAAAGCTATATATGACAAACCCACAGCAAGCATCACCCTCAATGGTGAAAAATTGAAAGCATTTCCCCTGAAATCAGGAACAAGACAAGGGTGCCCACTCTCACCACTATTATTCAACATAGTCTTGGAAGTTTTGGCCACAGCAATCAGAGCAGAAAAAGAAGTAAAAGGAATCCAGATAGGAAAAGAAGAAGTGAAACTCTCGTTGTTTGCAGTTGACATGATCCTCTACATAGAAAACCCTAAATACTCTTCCAGAAAATTACTAGAGCTAACCAATGAATATAGTAAAGTTGCAGGATATAAAATTAACACACAGAAATCCCTTGCATTCCTATATACTAACAATGAAAAAACAGAAAGAGAAATTAAGGAAACAATACCATTCTCCATTGCAACAAAAAGAATAAAATACTTAGGAGTATATCTACCTAAAGAAACAAAAGACCTGTACATAGAAAACTATAAAACACTGATGAAAGAAATCAAAGAGGACACAAACAGATGGAGAAACATACCGTGTTCATGGATTGGAAGAATCAATATTGTCAAAATGGCTATTCTACCCAAAGCAATCTATAGATTCAATGCAATCCCTATCAAACTACCAACGGTATTTTTCACAGAACTAGAACAAATAATTTCACAATTTGTATGGAAATACAGAAAACCACGAATAGCCAAAGTAATCTTGAGAAAGAAGAATGGAACTGGAGGAATCAACCTGTCTGACTTCAGTCTCTACTACAAAGCCACAGTCATCAAGACAGTATGGTACTGGCACAAAGACAGAAATATAGATCAATGGAACAGAATAGAAAGCCTAGAGATAAATCCACGAACCTATGAACACCTTATCTTTGACAAAGGAGGCAAGGATATACAATGGAAAAAAGACAACTGCTTTAACAAGTGGTGCTGGGAAAACTGGTCAACCACCTGTAAAAAAAATGAAACTAGAACACTTTCTAACACCACACACAAAAATAAACTCAAAATGGATTAAAGATCTAAATGTAAGACCAGAAACTATAAAACTCCTAGAGGAGAACTTAGGCAAAACACTCTCCGACATGAATCACAGCAGGGTCCTCTATGACCCACCTCCCAGAATATTGGAAATAAAAGCAAAAATAAACAAATGGGACCTAATGAAACTTAAAAGCTTCTGCACTACAAAGGAAACTATAAGTAAGGTGAAAAGACAGCCCTCAGATTGGGAGAAAATAATAGCAAATGAAGAAACAGACAAAGGATTAATCTCAAAAATATACAAGAAACTCCTGAAGCTCAATTCCAGAAAAATAAATGACCCAATCAAAAAATGGGCCAAAGAACTAAACAGACATTTCTCCAAAGAAGACATACAGATGGCTAACAAACACATGAAAAGATGCTCAACATCACTCATTATTAGAGAAATGCAAATCAAAACCACAATGAGGTACCATTACACGCCAGTCAGGATGGCTGCTATCCAAAAGTCTACAAGCAATAAATGCTGGAGTGGGTGTGGAGAAAAGGGAACCCTCTTACACTGTTGGTGGGAATGGAAACTAGTACAGCCACTATGGAAAACAGTGTGGAGATTTCTTAAAAACTGGAAATAGAACTGCCATTTGACCCAGCAATACCACTTCTGGGCATACACACCACGGAAACCAGATCTGAAAGAGACACGTGCACCCCATTGTTCATCGCAGCACTGTTTATAATAGCCAGGACATGGAAGCAGCCTAGATGCCCATCAGCAGATGAATGGATAAGGAAGCTGTGGTACATATACACCATGGAATATTACTCAGCCATTAAAAAGAATTCATTTGAATCAGTTCTAATGAGATGGATGAAACTGGAGCCCATTATTCAGAGTGAAGTAAGCCAGAAAAATAAAGAACACTACAGCATACTAACACATATATATGGAATTTAGAAAGATGGTAATGATAACCCTATATGCAAAACAGAAAAAGAGACACAGAAGTACAGAACAGACTTTTGGACTCTGTGGGAGAAGGTGAGGGTGGGACGTTTCAAAAGAACAGCATGTATTTTATCTATGGTGAAAGAGATCACTAGCCCAGGTGAGATGCATGAGACGAGTGCTCGGGCCTGGTGCACTGGGAGGACCTAGAGGAGTCGGGTGGAGAGGGAGGTGGGAGGGGGGATCGGGATGGGGAATACGTGTAACTCTATGGCTGATTCGTGTCAATGTATGACAAAACCCACTGAAATGTTGTGAAGTAATTGGCCTCCAACTAATAAAATAAAATTAAAAAAAAAAAAAAAACTGAGCTATCCTAAAAATTAAAAAAAAAGCTACCTCTTCTATGCAACATCTGTGTGTCTTCTGTCTGTCTTCTTCCTCGCTGACGCCACTCATCCCTTGGGTATTCCTGGTCCTGCTGGGGCTGGACCTCGGCAATTTTGCTCAATGCTTTGGATCCTAGTGGAAAAACATGCTGTTAATCCTACTTTTGCGAGGATTAAAACCATCGTAAAAACTGGAATTTGTTTAAATATTTTTGGTTTAAATATATCTTGTGTATATAATTACCCAGATTACTGTTGGGTATTAGATTGCTATGTTACAATATGTATGGCATACATGAGTTCCACTGTTATTGATATGATATGTGGTGGAGAGGTATTTGGTGGTGCAAGTGATTTAAATGATGTGTTCACAGTGTTTATATTCCTGTTATGTGGTTAATGGGTCTTGGATTCACGTTTGAAATATGACTCCCTTGTCTTTTGTGATGCATGAGAAGTGCTGAAATTGAAGATGATGCAGGTTAAGTCTAGGGTTGAGGGTGTGAGTAGGGTGGGGGGGAGGGTGTGGGTTAGGTTAAGGGTGTGGATTAGGGTGTGGGTTACATTGTGGCTTAGGGGTTAGAAGTTAGGGGTGTGGGTGAGGGTGAGGGCTGAGGGGTGAAGGTGTCAGGTTAGGGTTGGGATGATGCGTTAGGGTTAGTGTGTCAGGTTAGGGTTAGGGGGTCGGGTTGGTGTTAGGTTCTGGGATAGGGTTACGGTGTTGGTTAGGGTTAGGGTGTCGTGTTGGGGTTAGGGTTAGGGCAAGGGCGAGGGCAATTTCGCCTGGGACCTTATGGAGGGGCCTCACAGTCAAAGGTAAAGGCAAAGTCACATCCACACTTCTGTTCCATCCCCTTTGCTCTATAGTAGAGCTCTAGTAAGCCTAGGCCTGGTAGGAAAACTCTTGGCTCCTGTGGGGACACATCCTGTGTGTGAATCTGCATACCAGACCTAGGGGCAACAGGGCGCCTGTTTTCTTCTGGGAGAGGGGACCCTGAAGCGGTGTTGCCTGGCAACAGCTTGAAAATCCATTAAATTGCACTTTACGTACCTCTGACAAAGCTAGATTTGCTCCACCTTTTCGCCATTTGGAAGCAAACCTTCCATACCCTCTCCCCAAGTAGGCAATGGGCCTACTTTGAGTAGAAAGTCCCCTTGAGGAGCTGAGCCCAGGAAGGCACCCAGTCATGTCAAACACACTCCAGCTGCTTACTTCCTCATGGGCAGTATCACTATCAGCTAGGAATGTCTTTGCAAGGATTGAAAAGGGAAGGGGAGATACATGGCCCTGCCTCTGAAATTTCAGTCCTCTGAGCAGAACTGGAATTCAATTGTATCAGCGAAACTGTGCCTTCCAAAGAGGCTTGCAAACACACCCCGAGTGGCTGCCTCTTCTTCCCTGAAGAAGGCTCCCTTTCCCTGCATCCTGCGGACTCCCTGTCCCAGCCTCCTGGCAAAGCGCTTCTTGGAGTTCCTTCTTGGAGTTCCTTTCTTAGTTGCAGTTATCCCTCAACTTGGGGCCATAGGGAGTAGCCCCACACTCACAGGGGAAGGCAGACCCACCTCCACACATGTCTTCCATCCCCTTTGCTCTGTAGGACAATTCTAGTGAGCCTAGGTCTGTCAGAAAATTCTTGGCTTTGACGGGAACACACCCTGTGTGTGAACCTGCATACCCGACCTAGGGGCCACAGGGTGCCTGTTTTGCTCGAGTGGGCCTTGAAGCAGTACAGCCTAGTGAGAGCTTGAAAATCCATCCAATTGCTCCTTTCTTACCTCTGACACCTAGCTTTGTTCCACCCTTTGGCAGTGTGGAGGGAAGAGGGCCCAACCCCGTCCTCAAGCGGACATGGGGCCTACTTTGAGAGGAAAGGCCCCCTTGAGGAGCTGAGCCCATCAAGGCACCCAGTCATGTCAAATATACTCCCACTGCTTGCTTCTTCATGGGTAGTACCACTATCAGCTTGGAATGTCTTTGCAAGGATCACAAAGGGAAGGGGAGATACACGACCCTGCCTCTGGAACTTCGGTCCTCTGAGCAGACCTGAGTGCTCTAGGGAGCCTAGGACTGTCAGGAAAATTCTTGGCTCCTACGGGGACACACCCCATATGTGAACCTGCATACCGGACCTCGGGGCCACAGTGTGCCTGCTTCTCTCGGTGTGCCTAAAGCGGTGCAGCCTAGCAACAGCTATTGAGCCTAGGTCTGTCTGGAACATTTTGGATCCTGTGGGGAAAACACCCTGTGCACACCCCTAGATACCGGGCCTAGGGGCCAAAATTCTCACATGTCTCCTGGGGAACCCTAACACAGTGTGACCTAGCAACTGCTTGAAAATCCATCCCATTGCTGTTTTCCTCCTTCTGATACAGCTAGCATTGCTCCTTGCTTTGGGATATCTCAAGCAAGGGGCGAGTCCATAACTGCTCTCCTGGGGCCCAATGGATGTGCAAGGTGCCCTCAACCAGGTGACCCCAGCATGCCACCTGGCCCCCTCAGACACACTCCCGCAGCCTTCTTCCTCATGGGAAGCACCTCTCTGACCCAGGAATGTGTTTGCAAGGCTCGGAATGTGCAGGGAGACACATGGCCCTGACTCTGGAATTGAGGTCCTTGGGGCAGGCCTGCAGGTCTGACATCTGAGAAGCAAAACACTTGCTGCAAATAGAGGCCTGAAAACACACTCTGTGTATGACTTTCCTTCCTCCAAGGAAGATAGCTTTCCCAGTCTCCTGCATGCTGAGTGTCACACAGCTGGAATGTGCTTGCGTGGAGGTCATGATTCAGTGGCAATGGCCCCTGAGGCCCTGTGCCCAGGTAGGGCGCCCACACTCACAGGCAAATCAAAGCAACTTCCAAATGAGTCAGCTCTTCACATCTAGTGGCCAAAGTATTGGAGTTTCAGGTTCAATATTAGTCTTTCCAATGTATATTCAGACCTGATTTCCTTTAGGATGGAGTGGTTGGGTCCTCTTATAGTCTAAGCAAACTTCAAGCATCTTCTTCAGCACCACAGTGCAAAAGCATCAAATCTTTGGCTGTCAACTTTCTTTATAGTCCATCTTTCACATCCATACATGACATGGAAAAACCTTAGCCTTGACTAGACGGATCTTTGTTGGCAAAGCAATGTCTCAGCTTTTTAATATGCTGTCTAGTTTGGTTATCACTTTCCTTCCAAGTCGTAAGCATCTTTTAATTTCATGGCTGCAGTCACCATCTGCAATGATTTCCGAGCCCCAAAAAATAAAATCTGCCACTGTTTCCACTGTTTTCCCATCTATTTGCCAAGAAGTGATGAGACTGGATGCAATGATCTTAGTTGTCTGAACGCTGAGCATTAAGCTAACTATTTCACTCTCCTCTTTCTCTTTCATCAAGAGGCTCTTTAGTTCTTCACTTTCTGCCATCAGGGTGGTGTCATCTGCATATCTGAGGTTATTGATATTTCTCCCAGCAATCTTGATTCCAGTTTGTGCTTCATCCAGTGCAGCATTTCTCACGATGCCCTATATATAAGCAGATATAAGTTAAATAAGCAGGGTGCCAATATACAGCCTTGACATATTCCTTTTCCTATTTAGAACCAGTCTGTTGGTCCAGGTCCAGTTCTGTTTCTTCCTGACCTGCATATAGATCTTTCAAGAGGCAGGTCAGGTGATCTGGTATTCTTATCTCTTTCAGAATTTTCCCCAGTTTATTGTGATACACACAGTCAAAGGCTTTGGCATAGTCAACAAAGCAGAAATAAGTGTTTTTCTGGAACTCTCTTGCTTTTTCAATTATCCAGTGAATTTTGGCAATTTGATCTCTGGTTCCTCTGCCTTTTCTAAATCCATCTTGAACATTTGGAATTTCATGGTTGACATATTGCTGAAGCCTGGCTTGGAGAATTTTGAGTGTTACTTTACTAGCATGTGAGATGAGTCCAGTTGTGTGACAGTTTGAACATTCTTTGTCATTGCCTTTCTTTGAGACTGGAATGAAAACTGAGCTAACAACCTAGATGTTTTCAATCGCATATGCTAAAAGAACTGCCTTTGCAGTTTCCAAGGGAAAAAAGTTTCATTTTAACCAATTTTCTCTGAAGTTCAAGGAATATCATGGACATCCTCCATCAAAAAGTCATCTTTCTTTTATGTAATCACAGTTTCATGCCTAAATTATAGACCAACTCATGGTCAAATTGACTCTGATATCAGGGGCAGATCAGCTAGCTGATAAAAAGCTTGGATTGTCCCTCTGGAGGAAAGTGAGACCTTGGTCCCAAGAGAAGAATCTGAGGGCTTAAGGGAATTTGCAGGAGTGGGGAAATCTTGGTCCATCCTACATGTACCGTACTTAAATAATGCTTATTTATTTTACGGAAGTAAAAAAAAAAAAAAAAAAAAAAAAAGATGATAAAAACAAATATAAATCACTGAAAGGTAAATAAATTCATCATCTGTGATTGAAAGCTGCATTCTAAGAAAGCTGTGTTCTCTTAACCTAGAGAGTAGACTGAATTCCAGTCTGGTACCAGCTTACCAGATAACAAACAAAAAGCGTTGTTTATGGGTAAGCTCAGGAAAGTCTTTTCCATGTATCTTGAGGTAGCAGTATTTTTGCAAAGGCATCAGTGTGAAACCATGGAAGGCATGTTTAAAACCTGATTAGAAAAAAATTGACAAAATAAAAATTGACAAAATTGACAAAATAAAAATTGACAAAAAAAGTGACAAAATAGTCACTGCTGTGACTTGAAACACTTTAATATGATAAATAGAATTATAACTGACAGCATTTTACCAGGACATATCAGATTTTCATGGATGTCACATAGTTTCTAGGATACCTACATTAGTAACTGAAGTAGTCTTTGGGCTTAGAAAAGAAAACAACAGTCTCAAAGGCCCTTGCTTGTATCATTTAACATTGGAGAAAACAAAATCGAACTTTAGGTCCCACCCTGAGGTTCCAGGCCGGTTATATCTATCTATTTTCCCATGCAGCGTAGTGCCTGCTGGAAGTCCAAGGGATTTATCCTGCCTGGTAATTTCACCAGCTGGGACTCCACAACCCTTAGTCTGGCCGGCTGACCCAGCCCTGCTTCCAGCACTTTGCAGGCCAGCAGGCCCTTGACCACCTGCTGGGACAGGAAAGGGAAGGGTCCACGAATTGCATCCTAGAAACTTAGTAGGGTGCATGTATTTAAAAACCTGGTGTGTACTTCTGTGTCTCTTTTTCTGTTTTGCATATAGGGTTATCGCCACCATCTATCTAAATTCCGTATATATGCGTTAGTATACTGTAATGTTCTTTATCTTTCTGGCTTACTTCACTCTGTATAATGGGCTCCAGTTTCATCCATCTCATTAGAACTGATTCAAATGAATTTTTTTTAACGGCTGAGTAATATTCCATGGTGACCCTGAGGAGTCGGGTGGGGAGAGAGGTGGGAGGGGGGATCAGGATGGGGAATACGTGTAGCTATATGGCTGGTTCGTGTCAATGTATGACAAGGCCCACTGAAATGTTGTGAAGTGATTGGCCTCCAACTAATAAAATAATATTAAAAAATAAATAAATAAATAAATAAATAAATAAAAAACTAAAAAAAAAAAAAAAACCTGGTGGCCACCCAGGCAGGAGAGAAGGGAGGAGGGCACCTTGCTGCCCTTTCATGGGGGAATCTGTGGCTGTCCTGCTGAGAGGGGGCCTTTCCATGGGGACCTTGTGCAATAAGTTTGGTGTTTTGGAACTGAATAATTAGAACGTGTAAAATTTTTAATTTATGTGGTGCTTTAATTAAAAAAAAAAAAAAAAAAAAAACAAGCAGCTCCAAGTTTTCTGCAAATTGAGGCCTCAAACTTGAAGGCCTATTTTCCTTCCACTGTGGCATTCTATGAAGAAATGTGCGTTTTTTAAAGAAAAGGGTCAGAAAAGTGAGGGAAACAGAAAAGCCAGAGGTGCCCCAGGAGTTTGGTGAAGGTCTTAGGAGGTCACTTGTAAATGCTGCTGGCCATCGGGAGGCAGTCTCTTGTGACCAATGGGCACAGAGCTCTGCAGGCTTGTCCTTTGCATGGATGTTCTTGTTTGTGGAAATCCAGCTCAGAGCCATCTCCTGATGTGTAAGAATTTCCCAGACTAGACCCCTAGGCAAATCCCACAGGGCCAGGGACTCCTTTCTTCATTGTATTTGTCTGTTTGACTGAAAACCAGAAATGGCATATTTTTCTTTCAATCTGGTCTATCATCCAGGCCTTGGAGTAATATTTCCCCTCCCCCTCAATAGGCTTGGGTTCCGGTGATGAATTATAGTCAGTTGTCCATGATTTCGCAGATGAGGAAACTGAGAGTCGGAGAGGGCGGAGGACTGTCCAAGGGAGAATGGGATATCCTTCCAGGAACACTGGCTCCTGGGTTTTTAATGAGCTTCCTACCCAGCATGGTCATTAAGAGGCAAGGGTTGACATTGAGAATAAACTATTGGTGGAAATGAAAAAGGCTTTTTGAAAGAATGTGCCTACCAGCTGTGCATCTTATGGAGTATTTTCATTGTACTTCCCAGCCCTTGGAAAGTGCTGGGCACAGGGCAGATGCTTCATCATTTTTATTGAATAAGTTCAATGTCACACAATTGTATCTGTAGTGTCAGCAACACTATGAGGTATATTAGAACAGTGATGGTCCCAGTTGGTACCCACAAGGATATTTTTAAAAAATGAAACAAATCTCTCTGATCATCACCAAGGCTATCAGAGGTCTATTGCAGACTCCACACAAGGGAGGGTCTACCTCTTGGGACATCCCCACTTCAGCATCTCCCTAAACCAGCAATCTAGGACAGCTGAGTACACTTGAAGTTCCTTCCTTGACCTTGGGAGTTTTTTTGGAAGACAATTTTTTGACAGACAGGGGTGGGGCAAGGTTTTGGGATGTTTCAAGTGCAGTCCATTTATTGTGCACTCTATTTCTGTTTCTGTTCCCTGGAGGCTCAGTTGGTAAAGAGTCTGCCTGCAATGAGGGAGACCCGGGTTTAATCCCTGGGTCAGGGAAATCCCCTGGAGAAGGAAATGACAGCCCACTCCAGTATTCTTGCATGAAGAATTCAATGGACTGAGGAGCCTGGTGGGCTACCAAGGGCTGGACATGGCTGAGTGATCAAACTCTTATTTCTATTATTATTTCACCAGCTCCACCTCAGATCATCAGGCATTAGATCCTAGAGGTTGGGGCCCCTGCTTTAGTTCCCTCTTGCATCTTCTACACAGCTCCAGCATGCTTCCTCCTCCTCTTCCACCTGCAGAACTACCTGCTGGGCTTCTCTGAGTGTGATTAAGAGTTTCCTTCCCTCACTGTCTTTCCTCTGAGTCCCTTTTCCTAAATGGGTTTCCATGATCTCCTTTAGGCACTTTTTCCCCAGGTGGTGCTAGTGGTAAAGAACCTACCTGCCAATGCAGGAATCCTATCCCTGGGTTGGGAAGATCCCCTGGAGGAGGGCACCCAGCCCACTCCAGTATTCTTGCCTGGAAAATTCCCATGGACAGAGGAGCCTGGTGGGCTCTGACAGTCAGACGTGATTGAAGCGACTTAGCACAGCATACCATAGGACCTTTGAACTGCAGACTCATGTGATTGTTTGGATTCTTTGGAGTCCCTTGTTATTCCACGTGTATGTTAGGGTCAGCTTGTATATTGCTTCCTAAAGGCCTGGAGAGGGTAATAGGCAGGAAGGCCAGGGGTCTCCAGACAGAGGGAATAGGCTGCAAGTGTCAGACGTTTTTTCATCTCTCAAGCAGCTGGAGGAACGAAACGAGTGCTACATTTTTTCCCCTTCTCAATACAAATTTAAGAGGTTTCTCTTAAAATTTTGTGTTGCTATGACGACTCCTGGCTCCACCTGAACTTAACTTTTCTCAAACCTTCAGCTAAGCAATGCATTTTGTCTTAAGGAAAGGTTTGTCTTAAGCTATGTTAATATACTACGTATTTCTGCTAGACTCTGTCTTCAGGTCGGTTCCCCCTAAAGGCTCAGAACCGACTTGACAAACCAATATGTTTTACTCATACCTGTTCTCCTAATCTATGTTAATGAAATGATATATTTGCTTGGAAATCTGCCTTTCTTCAAAATTCATGTCAATCATTCTATGGTCCGGGATGACTCACCTGCTGCCAATATTATCTCAATGCATGTTGTGGGTGAGGGGCCTGGTGTCATTCTCTGAGACATTGCCTTTCTTTCATTAGCAGACTGCTAGTGGCTGTATAACATCTGCCTAAAGACTAGCAGGGGGTACTCTTACTGCCCCCGTCTGATGTCTATGTCAGCAGCTTTCTCTATCTCTTTTATACTTTAATAAAACTTTATGACACAAAAGCTCTGAGCGATCAAGCTTTGTCAACTGGCCCTGGATTGAATTCTTCTCCTCTGGAGGCCAAAAATCCTGGCGCCTTTTGTGGTTCAGCAATGACCTTTCAGTCTTTTGTAATTCATATTGAATCTTCATTTCAGATTGAAGATGCATTCCATGGTATTGCCATCTTAAGTCTTTCCATCGCTATGGAATATCTGTGCATGTATTCAGGATATTTTTCAGCAATCGTGTATAATTTCCAATGTGCCAGTCTTGTCATCCTCATTACACCCATGGCAAAATATTTTATTAATGTTGACACTATCAAAAGGAAATTTTTTTTTTAATTCCTTTTCAGATTATTATTTGCTAGTGTATACAGATAAAACTGTGTAATCATTCATTTTTATCAGCTTGGACAGCTTGATAGTTGTCTTTACTTTCTTTACTTCCTCATACTTTAAGATTATCCTAGCTTATATATTTACTGTCTCGCCCCTAGTCTCAATCGTTTATTCAAAGAATTTCTGTCCTTTTTTTTAAACACTGAATTATTTTTGACAATGCTGGGTCTTTGTAGCTAGATGCCTAGTTGTAGTGAGCAGAGGCTACCCTCTAGTTGACTTGCCATGGCTTCTCATTGCAGCGCTTTCTCTGGTTGCAGAACTTGGGCTCTGGAGCATGCAAGTACTTCAATAGTTGTACGGGGGCTTAGTTGCCCCTGGGCATGTGGAATCCTCTAGGACCAGGGGTTGAACCAGTGTTCCCTGCATTGGTAGGCAGATCCTTTACCACTGGGCCACCAGGGACATTTCCTGTTCTTTTTCATTATAGAGTGATATTTAAAACATACATGTAGGAGCTAAATATGCTCAGCTGACAATATTTGGAAATATATACATGTATTCCAGCTTATATATTCAGTTGAAGGTAATTTGTGATGATGTCTCCATGAATCTTGTAACCTTTCCTTTTGTTTATCCATAACTTACCATTCCAATGGTAAGATACCTGGCTTCCACCACTTGTCATGTATGGAATTCAGTGCTTGTCCCATGTGGTTACTGAAACAACTGTCAGACTGTCTTCCAAAGGGGGCTGTGCATGCATCCCACCAGTATCTTGAGTATGTTTCTGTAGGAGAGTTTACTATCAGTATACGCTCCGTGGCCAGGTGTCTATTTCAATCTTTACCAGTTATGAATGGGCTTGTTTGCTCTAGTGTTCTTGGACAATTTGAGGATTCCTGTCTAGTTATGAGGGACACAGGAATCTCCTTGAGGCTGGCAGGGCAATCAGCACACTTCTCGAGGTGAGGAGGGAGACCCAGGGTCCCTTTCCAGTTGCCATAGGGATATTGGGATTCCTACCAATTTTCAAGAGGAGTCAGGCATCATCACCTTTTGAATCATTGAATTCTGCATGCCTCTCGAGGTGTCAACGGGATGTGAGGCCTCCTGTCGATAAGAGGCGGGGACCTAGGACTTTCTCTATGCTCTCCATAGGGGATTCACACATCCCTTCATCCTGTGAGATGAAAGATGAGCCTGCATTCAAGCCACTGTAGGGAAATCGGACCTTCTTTCGAGTCAGGGCGTCTCAGGGGCAATTCCACTTGAGGCAGCAAACTCAGGGTCCCTCCCACATACTTACTGCTGAGAGACACCTCCTCTGGTTGTGCTTGTGGAATGGTGGCATACCTCTTGAGTGGAAGCCAGGGAATCAGCTCTCATTTCAAGATGATTTGGGGTACATGGAGCTTTCCTCGAGTTGCTGTGCTGAACTTGGTGTTCTTCTAGACTTGGGACAGTGTTCTCGGGGAATCTCTGCAGTTGCCTAAAGGAAGCCAACCCACTTGTCGTGTTTGATGCGGAACACGGGATGGCTCTGAAGCCAATGCAGTGGAATAGGGACTCATCTCGAGTTGATTTGGGATACACGAAGCTATTTCCCATTGCTGCAGTGACATCAGGGTCCCTCTGGACTTGAGACAGTGTTCTTGGGGACTCTCTGGAATTCCATCAAGCAAGTAATGGCTCCTTACATATTTGATGGGGAACACGGAATTGCTCTGCATGCAATGCAGGGGAATCAAGCCTCATCTCGCGGCGAGAAGGCAGTCTCATGGTTTCTCTCGAGTTGCGGCGCGAACCTGGGGTATATTCTCCAGGTACGGCGGGGATGGCCCTTCAAAACTCATGTTTGTTCAGCGACGTCAGGACTCCTGTCTAGTTACGAGGGACACCTCAGGAATCTCTTCGAGGCTTGGCAGGGCAATAGGGACGCTTCTCAATGTGAGGCGGGAGACCCAGGGTTCCTTTCCAGTTGCCACAGTGAGACTGGGATTCCTATCAATTTTCAAGAGGAGTCAGGCGTCATCACCTTTTGAAACATTGAATTCCGCCTACCTCCATGTCAAAGGGATGTGAGACCTCCTGGCGTGATGAGGCCAGGACTTAAGGCTTTCTCTAGGGTCTCCGTATTGGATTCAGACATCCCTTCATCTTGTGCAATGAAAGACGAACCTGCATTCAAGCCACTGCAGGGAAATCCGGCCTTCTTTCTTGTCAGGGCATTCGGACTCCATTCCACTTGAGGCAGCAAAATCAGGGTCCCTCCCCCATATCTATTGATGAGAGAAGCCTCCTCTTGGGGTGCTTGTGGAAAGTTGGCATACCTCTTAAGTTGAATCCTGGGAATCTGCTCTCATCTCGAGATGATTTGGGGTACATAGAGCTTTCCTCAAGTTGCTGTGCTGACCCTGGTGTTCCTCTAGACATGGGACGGTGTTTTCGGGGAGTCTCTGGAGTTGCCTAAAGAAAGTGAAGCAACTTGTCTTGCTTGATGGGGAAAGCGGAATTTCTCTGGAGCTAATGTGGCAGAATCGGGCCTCATCTCCAGTTGATTTGGTGTACACGGAATTATTTCGCGTTGCTGCGGTGATCTCAGGGTCCCTCTAGGCTTGTGAGTGTGTTCTTGGGGACTCTCTGGAGTTCCATCAAGCAAGTCAAGGCTCCTACGCATTTCATGGGGAAAACGGAATTGCTTTGCATGCAATGCAGAGGAATCTGGCCTCATATAGTGGCGAGGGGATGTCTCATGCTTTTTCGCGAGTTGCGCTGGGAACCTGGAGTATATTCTCGAGTTACAGCGGGGATGGCCCTTCAAAAGTCGTGTTTGTTCAGCGACGTCAGGACTCCTGTCTAGTTATGAGGGACACCTCAGGAATCTCTTCGAGGGTTGACACATCAATAGGGACGCTGCTAGAGGTGAGGCGGGAGACCCAGGGTCCCTTTCCAGTTGCCACAGGGATACTGGGATTCCTATCACTTTTCAAGAGGAGTCAGGCATCGTCACCTCTTGAAGCAATGAACTCTTGGTGCCTCTCTAGGTGTCAAAGGCATGTGAGGCATCCTGTCGAGAGGAGGAGGGGAACTAGGGCTCTCTCTAGGGTCTCCACAAGGGATTCAGACATCCCATTGTCTGGTGAGATGAAAGACAAGCCTCCATTCAAGCCACTGCAGGGAAATCAGGCCTTCTTTTGAGTCAGGGCATCTCGGTGTCCATTCCATTTGACGCAGCAAACTCAGGGTCCAACTCACATACCTATTGCTGAGAGAAGCCTCCTCTAGAGGTGCTTGTGGAAAGTTGGCATACCACTTGAGTCAAAGCCAGGGAATCAGCTCTAATCTCGAGACGATTTGGGGTACATGGGGCTTTCTTCGAGGTGCTGTGTTGCAACTGGTGTTCCTCCAGACTTGGGACGGTGTTCTCGGGGAATCTCTGGAGTTGCCTAAAGGAAGTAAAGCCACTACTCCTGTTTGATGGGGAACACGGGATGGCTCTGGAGCAAATGCAGGGGAATTGGGCCTCGGCTCGAGTTGATTTGCAGTATGGAGCTATTTCGCATTGCTGCGGTGACACAAGGGTCCCTCTAGACTTGTGACAGTGTTCTTGGGGACTCTCTGGAATGCCATCAAGCAAGTCAAGATTCCTTACGTGTTTGATGGGGAACACGGAATTGCTCTGCAATGCAGAGCAATCAGGCCTCATCTTGCGGCCAGGGGGAAGTCTCATGGTTTATCTCAAGTTGCGGTGGGAACGTGGGGCATATTCTCGAGTTAAGGTGGGGATAGACTTTCAAAGCCCATCAGCAGATGAATGGATAAGGAAGCTATGGTACATATACACCATGGAATATTACTCAGCCGTTAAAAAGAATTCATTTGAATCAGTTCTAATGAGATGGATGAAACTGGAGCCCATTATACAGAGTGAGGTGAGCCAGAAAGATAAAGAACATTACAGTATACTAACACATATATACGGAATTCAGAAAGATGGTAACAATGGCCCTATATGCAGGGCAGAAGAAGAGACGCAGAAGTACAGAACAGACTTTTGAACTCTGTGGGAGAAGGGGAGGGTGGGATGTTTCGAAAGAACAGCATGTATATTTTCTGTGGTGAAACAGACCACCAGCCCAGGTGGGAGGCATGAGTCAAGTGCCTGGGCCTGTTGGGCTGAGAAGATCCAGAGGAATCGGGTGGAGAGGGAGGTGGGATGGGAGACCGGGATGGGGAATTCGTGTAACTCTGTGGCTGATTCACATCAATGTATAACAAAACCCACTGAAAAATAAAAAAATTAAAAAAAAATAAAAAAAATAAAAAAAAAAGAAAACTCCTGTTTGTTAAGCGACATCAGGACTCTTGTCTAGTTATGAGAGACACCTCAGGAATCTCTTTGAGGCTTGGCAGGGCAATAGGGACGCTTCTTGAAGTGAGGCGGGAGACCCTGGGTCCAATTCCAGTTGCCACAGTGATATTGGGATCCCTATCACATTTCAAGAGGAGTCAGGCATCGTCACCTTCTAAGCATTGAACTCCGCGTGCCTCTCGAGATGTCAAAGGGATGTGAGGCCTCCTGTTGAGATGAGGCGGGGACATAGGGTTTCCTCTAGGTCCTCCACAGGGGATTCAGACATCCCTTCATCTTGTGAGATGAAAGACGAGCCTACATTAAAGCCACTGCAGGGAAATCTGGCCTTCTTTTGAGTCAGGTCATCTTGGTGTTCATTCCACTTCAGGAAGCAAACTCAGGGTCCAACTCACATACATATTGCTGAGAGAAGCCTCCTCTTGAGGTGCTTGCAGAAAGTTGGCATACCTCTTGAGTCGAAGCAGGGAAATCAGCTCTAAATCTCAAGACGATTTGGGGTACATGGGGCTTTCCTCGAGTTGCTGTGTTGCACCTGGTGTTCCTCTACACTTGGGACAGTGTTCTCGGGGAATCTCTGGAGTTGCTTAATGAAGTCATGCCACTTGTGTTTGATGGGGAACGCAGAATGACTCTGGAGCCAATGCAGGGGAATGGGGCAGCATCTCGAGTTGATTTGGGGTAGACGGATCTATTTCCTGTTTCTGCACTAACCTCACGGTCACTCTAGACTTGTTACAGTGTTCTTGGGTACTCTCTGGTGTCCCATCAAGCAAGTCAAGGCTCCTTACATGTTTGATGGGGAACACAGAATTGCTCTGCATGCAATGCAGAGGAACCAGGGCTCATCTCGTGGCCAGGGAGAAGTATCATGGTTTTTCTCGAGTTGCGGTGGGATCCTGGGGTATATTCTCGAGTTACGGTGGGGATGGCCCTTCAAAACTCGGATTTGTTCAGCTATGTCAGGACTCCTGTCTAGTTAAGAGGGACACCTCGGGAATCTCTTCGAGGCTTGGCAGGCAATAGGGACGCTTTTGGAGATGAGGCGGGAGACCCAAAATCCCTTTCCACTTGTGACATGGATATTGGGATTCCTATCACTTTTCAAGAGGAGTCAGGCATCGTCACCTCTTGAAGCAATGAACTCTTGGTGCCTCTCTAGGTATCAAAGTCATGTGAGGCCTCCTGTCGAGATGAGATGGGGAACTAGGGCTTTCTCTAGGGTCTCCACAGGGGATTCAGACATCCTTTCATCTGGTGAGATGAAAGACGAGCCTGCATTAAAGCCACTGCAGAGAAATCGGGCCTTCTTTTGAGTCAGGGCATCTCGGGGCCCATTCCACTTCAGGCAGCAAACTCAGGGTCCAACTTACATACCTATTGCTGAGAGAAGCCTCCTCTAGAGGTGCTTGTGGAAAGTTGGAATACCTCTTGAGTTGAAGCCAGGAAATCAACTCTAATCCTGAGACGATTTGGGGTACATGGCGCTTTCCTCGAGTTGCTGTGTTACGCTTGGTGTTCCTCTAGACTTATGACAGTGTTCTCGGGGATTCCCTGGAGTTGCCTAAAGGAAGTCAAGCGCCTTGTCGTGTTTGATGGGGAAAGTGGGATGGCTCTGGAGCCAATGAAGGGGAATCGGGCCTCATCTCGAGTTGAAATGAGTGAATCACGTGTGAATCACGTGTGCATCAAGTGTGAATCACGTGTCCATCATGTGTGTGTCACGTGTGCATCACGTGTGCATCACGTGTGTGTGACATGTCCATCACGTGTGAGTCACGTGTTCATCAGGTGTGTGTCACGTGTCCATGACGGGTGAATCACGTGTTCATCACATGTGTGTCACTTGTGTGTCACGTGTGCATCACGTGTGTGCACGTGGGAATCACGTGTGCGTCACGTGTGTGCACGTGGGAATCACGTGTCCATCACGTGTGCGTCACTGGTGCATCACGTGTCCATCACTTGTGCGTTATGTGTGCGTCACGAGTTCATCATGTGTGCGACATGTGTTCGTCACGTGTTCATCACGTGTGCATCAAGTTTGCGTCACGTGTGAATCACGTGTTCGTCACGTGTGTGTCACGTGTTCATCACTTGTCCATCATGTGTACATCACGTGTGAGTTACATGTGCGTCTCGTGTGCATCACATGTTCGTCATGTGTGCGTCACGTGTTCGTCACGTGTGTGTCACGTCTGCATCACGTATTCATCACATATGTGTTACGTGTGCATCACATGTGCATCACATGTGCGACACGCGTGCGTCACGTGTTCGTCACGTGCGCATCACGTGTGCATCAAGTTTGCGTCATGTGTGAATCATGTGTTCATCACGTGTGTCTCACGTGTTGATCACGTGTCCATCATGTGTGCATCACATGTGCGTCACGTGTGCATCTCGTGTGCATCACGTGTTCGTCACGTGTGCGTCACGTGTGTGTCATGTGTGCATCACGTATTCATCACATATGGGTTATGTGTGCATCACGTGTTCATCAGTGTGAGTCACATGTGTATCACGCGTGAATCACATGTGCATCACGTGTGCATCACGTGTTCATCACGTGTTCATCACATGTGCCTCACGTGTTGTTCACTTGTTCACAACGTCTGTGTGACGTGTGCATCATGTTTTCATCACGTGTGCATCACGTGTTCATCATGTGTGAGGCATGTGTTCATCACATGTGAGTCACGTGTTCTTCACGTGTGAATCATATGTCCATCACATGTGCATCACTTGTGCAACACGTGTTCGTCACGTGTGTGCCACGTGTGCGTCACCTGTGAATCACTTGTTCATCACGTATTCATCACGTGTGTGTTATGTGTGCATCACGTGTTCATCACATGTGTATCACGTGTGAATCACGTGTGCATCACCTGTTCATTACATGTGCATCACGTGTGAATCACGTGTTCATCACGTGTGCCTCACTTGTGCACCACATGTTCATCACATGAGCATCACGTGTGCATCACGTGTTCGTCACGTGGGCATCACGTGTGCACCTCATGTGCACCTTGTGTGCATCACGTGTGAATCAGGAAAAGAACTGAATGGGATAGACTAGAGATCTCTTCAAGAAAATTAGAGATACCAAGGGAACACTTCATGCAAAACTGGGTTTGATAAAAGATAGAAATGCTATGGACCTAGCAGAAGCATAAGCTATTAAGAAGATGTGGCAAGAATACACAGAAGTACTGTAGAAAATATCTTCATGACCCAGATAATCACAATGGTGTGATCACTCACCTAGAGCGAGACATCCTGGAGTGTGAAGTCAAGTGGCAATTAGAAAGCATCGTAAGAACAAAGCTAGTGGAGTTGATGGAATTCCAGTTGAAGTATTTCAAATACTGAAAGATGATGCTGTGAAAGTGCTGCACTCATAATGCCTGCAAATTTGGAAATCTCAGCAGTGGCCACAGGACTGGAAAAGGTCAGTTTTCATTCCAAATAGAAAGAAAGGTAATCCCAAAGAATGCTCAAAATACCACACAATTATGCTCATCTCACACGCTAGTAAAGTAATGCTCAAAATTCTCCAAGCCAGGCTTCAGCAATACGTGAACTGTGAACTTCCAGATGTTCAAGCTGGCTTTAGAAAAGGCAGAGGAACCAGAGATCAAACTGCCAACATCTGCTGGATCATTGAAAAAGCAAGAGAGTCCCAGAAAAAAAAATCTATTTCTGATTTATTGACTACACCAAAGCCTTTGACTGTGTGGATCACAATTAACTGTGGAAAATTCTGAAAGAGATGGGACTACCAGACCACCTGACCTGCCTCTTGAGAAACCTGTATGCAGGTCAGGAAGCAACAGTTAGAACTGGACATGGAACAACAGACTGGTTCCAAATAGGAAAAGGAGTACGTCAAGACTGTACGTTGTCACCCTGCTTATTTAACTTATATGCCGAGTACATCATGAGAAATGCTGGGCTGGAAGAAGCACAAGCTGGAATTAAGATTGCCAAGAGAAATATCAATAATCTCAGACATGCAGATGACACCACCCTTATGGCAGAAAGTGAAGAAGAACTAAAAAGCCTCTTGATGAAAGTGAAAGAGGAGAGTGAAAAAGTTGGCTTACAGCTCAACATTCAGAAAACTAAGATCATGGCAACAGGTCCCATCACTCCATGGGAAATCGATGGGGAAACATTGGAAGCAGTGTAAGATTTTATCTTTTTGGGCTCCAAAACCACTGCAGATGGTGATTGCAGCCATGAAATTAAAAGAAAATTACTCCTTGGAAGGAAAGTTATGACCAACCTAGATAGCATAATAAAAAGCAGAGACACTACTTTGCCAACAAAGGTCCCTCTGTTCAAGGCTATGGTTTTTCCAGTGGTCATGTACAGATGTGAGAATTGGACTGTGAAGAAAGTTGAGCACCGAAGAGTTTATGCTTTTGAACTGTGGTGTTGGAGAGGACTCTTGAGAGTTCCTTGAACTGCAAGGGCATCCAACTAGTACATCCTAAAGGAGATCAGTCCAGGGTGTTCATTGGAACGACTGATTCTGAAGCTGAAACTCCCATAATTTGGCCACCTGGTGCGAAGAGCTGACTCATTGGAAAATACCCTGATGCTGTAAGGGATTGGGGACAGGAGGAAAAGGGGATGACAGAGGATGAGATGGCTGCATGGCATCACCGACTCGATGTACATGAGTTCGAGAAATCTCCGGGAGTTGGTGACTGACAGGGAGGCTTGGCGTGCTGTGATTCATGGGGTCCCAAAGAGTCAGACATGACTGAGCGACTGAACGGAACTGAACTGATATGAATAACTAATTAAAAGTAAAGTAAAGTTGCTCAGTCATGTCCAACTCTTTGTGGCCCCATGGACTGTAGCCTACCAGGCTCCTCTGTCCATGGGGTTTTCCAGGCAAATGTACTGGAGTGGGTGGCCATTTCCTTCTCCAGGAGATCTTCCTGACCCAGGGATCTAACCTGGGTCTCCAGCATTGCAGACAGATGCTTTACCATTTGAGCCATATAATTCCATTGCTAACACGTGCAAGGGGCTACTCTTTCTGCCCTCTTCTGATGCCTATGTCAGAAGATTTCTCTATCTCCTTTATACTTTAATACAACTTTATTACACAAAAGCTCTAAGCAATCAAGCCTCGTCTCTGGACCTGAATTGAATTCATCTCCTCTGGAGGCCAAGAATTCCAGTGTCTTTGCGTGGTTCAGCAATACCTTTCAAGATCATCCTGGAGATTCTGGCCATGTACCTCAGGAACATGGTCAGATAGGAGGTCACCCTTGAGACTGTGGGCTTTTGACCCAGGTGCAGGGTGTTGGAGTGGCGGGAATCCTGGATAATTTGCACATGTGACCCCAGGTAAAGGGTCTGGGAGGTAAGGTCACCTTGGAGACTGTGAATATGCTACCCAAGGTGCAGGGTGTGGGAAATAATGTCACCCTGGAGAATGTAGACTTCTAGCACAAGGGATGAGTTCTTGACATTGGGGTCTCATGGGAGACTGGATGATTCCGCTCAGACAGTGTGTGGGGATGGGATTCACCCTGGAGACTGTAGATATGTGATCTCAGGTACAGGATTTCCGAGGGGGTCACCCTGGAGCCTGTGAATATGTGATTCCAGGTGCAGAGTCTGCAAGGGAGTCACCATGGAACCTGTGTTTGTGTGACTCCAGGTGAGGTCTACAAAGTTTTGACAAACAGGAGACTGTGGACATGTGACCCCTATTACAGGGTCTTGGAGGGGGGAACCTTTGTGGCCAGGGTCATGGGATGCAAGGTTATATGTCTGGGAGGTGGGGATACCCTGAGAGTATGGAAGTGTGACCCCAGGTACAGGTTCTGGGAGTTGGTGCCATCCTGAAAATGGTGGACATTTCATCCGAGGTATGGTTTCTGGGAGGTGGGGTCACCCTGAAGACTCTGGACATGTGACCCCAAATGCAGGGTCTGGGAGGTAGACTCACCATGGAAAAAGTGGACTTGTGACCCCAGATACAGGATCTTGAGGGTGGGGTCACCTGGAGGCTGTGGACTTGTGACACCAAGTACAGGTTATACAGGGGGCCACCTTCGAGACTGTGGACATGTGATCACAGGTGTATGGTATGGGAAGTTTGGTAACCTAGGAGATTGTGGATATATGACAGTAGGTACAGGGTCTCAGGTATGTCCCCATGGAAAGTGTGGACATGTGACCCCAGGTGCAGGTTAGGGTGGGGTCACCCTGGAGACTGTGGTCGTGTGACCCAAAGTTCAGGGTAGGAAAAGGGTTTCACCCTGTAGACTGTGGATCTATGACCACAGGTACAGGATCTGGTAGTCACTGTGGCGATGATGGACATATGAAACCTAGTACAAGTTCACGGAGGGGGTCACCCTCCAAGACTGTGTACATGTGACCCTCGTTTCAGGGTCTGGGTTGAGGTCACTCTGGAAACTATTTGCCGTGTGACTTAGATGCAGGGTTAGGGGATGCGTTTACTTTGAAGATTGTGGTCATGTGACCTCAAATGCACCATTTGGGAGGCAAATCATCTTGGAGACTGGATACATGACCGTAGATCCAGGGTCTGAATGGGATTCCCCAAGGTGAGATTGTGAATATGTGACTCCAGGTGCAGGGCCTGCGAGGGAGTCACCTTGGAACCTGTGTTTGTGTGACTCCAGGTGGAGGGTCTGGGAAGTGACGACACTCTGGAGACTGTGAACATGTGACCCCATTACAGGGTCTTGGAGGGGGTAACCCTGGCATCCAAGATGATGGGACACCATGTTAAAAGTCTTGGCGTGTGGTAACCGAGACTATGGAAGTGGGACCCCAGGTACAGGTTCTGGGAATTGGGGCCAACCTAAGTGACTGTGGATGTTTCACCCTAGGTACAGTTTCTGGGAGGTGGGGTCACCCTGGAGACTCTCGACAAGTGACCCCAAGTGCAGAGTCTGGGAGGGGTCTCACCCTGGAAACAGTGGACTTGTGACCCGAGGTACAGGGTCTTAACGGTAGAGTCATCCTGGAGTCTGTCGACTTGTGACACCAGGTACAGGTTTAGGAGGGGGATCACCCTGGATACTGTGGATGTGTGATCACAGGTGCATGGTATTGGAAGTGGGGAAGTCCAGGAGACTGTATATATGACACTAGGTACAGGGTCTGGGGGATGACACCATGGAGAATATGGACTTGTGATCCCAGGTGCAGGTTCACAAGGTTCAGGGTACAAAATGGGTCTCATCAGGCAGACTGTTGAACTGTGACCACAAGTTCAGGATCTGCTGGTGGTCACTGTGGCAATGGTGATCGTGTGAAATCTGGAACAAGTTCAGGGAAGAGGTCACCCGTGAGACAGTGGACATCACTCTGGAGACTGTGGATGTGTGAGTAAGGTGCAGGGTTAGGGGATGGGGTCACTTTGAAGATTGTGGACATATGACCCCAGATGCACTGATTGGGGAGGCAAGTCATCCTGGATAGTGGGCATTCGACCCTAGATGCAAGGTCTGACCTGGGTCCCCCAAGACACTAGGATATCTGAACCCAGGTACAGGGTCTAGGATGGGGGTGATCCAGGAAACTCTGTATATGTGACCTCAGGTACAGTGTCTGGGAGGTACGGGGTCACTCTGGGGACTGCAGGCATTTAATGGCAGGGAAATGGTCTGGAAGGGGTGTCACCCTGCATGATGTGGATATGTGAGCCCAGGTGCAGTGGGCAAAGTGGGGTTCACGCTGGAAACTGTTGACATGTGACTCCAGGTGCAGGGTATGGGAGGGCGAACATCCTGGAGATTGTGGATGTGTGTAAATAAGCACAGGGCCTGGCAGGGGAGGGTTACCCTGGAATCTCTGGCCAAGTCACCAAAGGTATAGGGCATGAGAGGTCGGGTCACACCGGATACTGAGAACATGTGACCCAAGTTACAGAGACCAGGAAGGGGGTCACCACGGAGCCTGTGAATCTGTTAGTACATGTGCAGAGTCTGGGAAATGACATCACACAAAAGTCTAGGGACATGGGATGCCAGGTGAACGGTCTGGGAGGGAGTCACCCTGGAGTCAGTTGACGTGTGACCCTGGGTACAGGCACTTGTGGGTGGGGAAAGCCTCGAGACTGTGGACATGTGATCCCAGTTACTAGCCCTTGAATGTGGGTAAATCCAGGAGACTCTGGACATGTGACCCCAGGTATAGGGTGGGGAAGTTGGAGTCACCCTGGCGACTGTGCCAATGTAATCAGGTGTACAGAGTCTGGGGAGGCGTGTATTCCTGGCCAACATGTACATGTAACCCCAGGTAGAGGGTTAGAGATACGGGGTCACCCTGGAGACTGGGGCAATGTGACCAGAATTACAATATTCTGTGAGGTGTAGTCACCCTGGAGACTGCGGAGGTGTGAGACCTGGTGCATGATCTGGGAGGGGTTGCCACCCAGGAGACCATGGATGTGTGACCCTAGCTAGGTTCACGGGCTTGGAATTGGTGTCACCCTAGAACCAGTGGGTGTTTGAACCGAGTACAATTGTTTGACAGGTGGTGTTACCCTGGGCGCTGTGGACATATGAACCCAGGTGCAAGTTCTGGCAAGTGGGGTCACCCTGAGACTATCTACGTGTGACCCTAGGTACAGGGTTTGGGAGTTGGTGAATGTGCCCATGTGACACCATGTACAGTGTCTAGGAGGGTGTTCACCCTAGAGACTGTGGGTATGTGTCCCAAGGTACAGTGTCTGGAGTGTGAGGCCATGCTAGAATCTGTGGACATGTGACACTGGGTGCTGGGGTCAATAGTCCAGCATCTGGAAGACTGTGGTTATGTGAGCCCTGGTACAGTGATTTGGATGAGTCACCTGTGAGACTGTGGATATGTGGCTCCAAGTGCAGGGTCTATGAGGGAGTCATCCTGGAACCTCTGTTTGTGTGCCTGCAGGTGAAGGTTCTGGGAAGTGATGACATACAGGAGACTGTGGACATGTAAACCACATTACAGGGTCTTGGAGGGTGTAACCCTGTGGACCAGGGGCATGGAACAGCCTCAATGTCTATGGAAGAGTGACTCCAGGTACCGTTTCAGGGAGTTGGGACCATCCTGAAAACAGTAGACGTTTATCCCCAGGTAAAGTTTCTGGGAGGTGAGATCACACTGGAGACAGGAGTGTGACCCCAGGTATGGGATCTTGAGGGTGGGGCCATCCTGGTGGCTGTGGACTTGTGACACAAGGTACAGGAATGGGATCGGGGTCACCTTGCAGACTGAGCATGTGATCCCAGGTGCATGATATGGGAAGTGGGGTAACCCGGGAAACTGGATATATGACACTACGTATAGGGTCTGCGCAGATATATGACACTAGGTACTGGAGTGGGCAACCCACTCCAGTACTCTTGCTTGGAAAATCCCATGGATGGAGGAGCCTGGTAGGCTGCAGTCTATGGGGTCCCTAAGAGTCAGACATGACTGAGTGACTTCATTTTCCCTTTTCACTCTCATGCTTTGGAGAAGGAAATGGCAACCCACTCCAGTGTTCTTGCCTGGAGAATCTCAGGGATGGGGGAGCCTGGTGGGCTGCCATCTATGGGGTCGCAGAGTTGGACACGACTGGCATGACTTAGCAGCAGCAGCAACAGCAGCAGCAGTACAGGGCCTGGGGGATGTCACCATGGAGAGTATGGACATGTGACCCCAGGTGCAGGTTTGGCAGGGATGACCCTGGAGACTGGCTAGGTGAACCAAGGTTTAAGGTACAAAATGGTCTCACCCTGCAGACTGTGGACCCTGAGCACAGGTACAGGATCTGGTGGTGGTCACTGTGGAGATGGTGCATGTGTGAAACCTGATAGAAGTTCAAGGAGGGGGTCAATATGGAGAAGGTGGAGGTGTGACCCTATGTGCAGGGTCTGGAGTGAGGTCATTCTGGAAACTGTGGCTGTGTGACTAAGGTTCAGGGTTAGGGACTGGGGTCACTTTGCAGAATGTGGACATGTGACTCCACATGCACCGTTTGGGTCATCCTGGAAACTGTGGACAAGTCACCAAAGTACAAGGTATGAGAGGTGGTGTCACACTGGAGACTGAGGACATGGGATCCAAATTACAGGGTCTGGGAAGGGGATCACCATGGAGACTGTGGATCTGTGACCACAGGTATAGGGTCTGGGAAGTGATATCACACAGGAGACTGTGGACATAGGATGCCAGGTGAAGGGTCTGGGAGGGAGTCACCCTGGAGTCTGTGGATGTATGACCCCAGGTAAAGGCTCTTGAGGGTGGGGAAAGCCTGGTGACTGCGACCTGTGACCCCAGGTACAGGGTTGGGAATATAGCATCGCCCTGGAGACTGTGCAAATGCGACCCCAGGTACAGGGTCTGGGGAGAGGTGTCATCCTGGACACCGTTGATATGTAACCTCAAGTACAGTGTCTGAGATATAGGGTCACCCTGGAGACTGAGGCCATGTGGCCAGAGGTACAATAGTCAGTGAGGTGGGTTCACCTTGGAGACTGTGGATGTGTAACCCCAGCTGCAGTGTCTGGGAGGGGTGTCAACCTGGAGACTGAGGACATGTGAGACCAGGTGCATGATCTGGGAGGGGTTGTGACCCAGAAGACTATGGATCTGTGTCCCCAATATCAGACTTTGGTGTGGATGTTACCATGGAGACTGTGGATGTTTGACACCAGGTGAAGGGACAGGGAAGGGCATCACCCTCGAGACCCTGGAGGTAGGATCCCAGGTTCAGAGTCTGAAAAGGGAGTTCTTCAGGAGTCTGTGGAAATGTTATGTCAGAAAAAGGGCCTGCAGTGGTTACCCTGGTGACTATGTACATGTGACACATAATACAAATACTGAGATTGGGGGTCATCCTGCAGACTGGAGAAATGTAACCACAGGTGCAGATTCTGAGGACGGGGTCACCTTGGAGACTGTTGACATGTGACATCAGGTGCTTCATCTTGGAGGTAGATCATTCTGGAGATTCTGGACATGTGACCCCAGGAACAGGGTCTGAGAGGGGGTCACCCTTGAGATTGTGGGCTTTTGACCCAGGTACAGCATGTTGGAAGGGTGGTAACCCTGGAGAATGTGCACATTTGACACCATGTACAGGCTCTGGGAGGTGAGTTCACCCTGCTGACTATGGCTATGTGACCCAAGGTGTGACTCTGGAGACTGTGGATATGTGATCCAAGGTGTGAGTCTGGAGACTATGGATATTTCTCACCCAAATCAGGTCTGGGGATGGGGATCACACTGGAGGCTGTAGATATGTGACCCCAGGTGCAGGGTCTGCAAGAGGTACACCCTGGAGCCTGTGGATATGTGACCCTGGGTGCAGGATCTGGGTGCTTGGGTCACCCTGGAGACTGTGGTCATGTGAGCCCCAGTGTGGGGTTTTGAATGAGTCACCCTGGAGACTGTGGATAAGTGACTCCAGGTGCAGGGTCTGCAAAGGAGTAACCTGGAAACTGTGATTGTGACTCTAGGTGAAGGGTCTGGGAAGTGACGACACACAGCAGACTCTGGACATGTGATCCCCATTACAGGGTCATGGAGAGGGTTACCTTGGCTAACAGGGACATGGGAAACCAGGTTCAATGTGTGGGAGGTGGGGTAACCCTTAGAATTTGGAAGTGTGACCCCAGCTACAGGTTCTGGGAATTGGGTCCATCCTTAAAACTGTGGATGCTTCACACCAGTAGCTTCGGGGAGGTGGGGTCACCCTGAAGACTCTGGACATGTGACCACAAGTTCAAGTTCTTGGAGGTGGACTCGACATGGAAATAGTGGACTTGTGACCCCAGGTACAGGATCTTGAGGGTAGGGTCATCCTGGAGACTGTGGATTCGTGACACCAGGTATAGATTTTGGAGGGTTCACACTGGAGACTCTGGATGTATGTTTCCTCTGCAGGAGAGCTCCAGTGAACCTAGGTCTGTCTGAAAAATTCTTGGATCATGTGGGGAAACACCCTGTGCGTTAATCTGGACACCCAGGTTCAAACTTGCATATTTTTCTCGGGTGGCCCTAAAGTGGTGTAACCTATCCACATCTTGAAAATCCGTCCAATTGCCATTTTCTTACTTTCCACAGAGCTAACTTTGTTCCACCCCTGGGGTTTCTGAAGCACATGGGCGGCTCGCAACTCCTATCTTTGGGCCTATTTACACTGGAGTGTCACCTTACAGAGGTGACCACAGTAAGGGACCCAGCACTCTAAGACATATTCCCACAGTCTGCTTCCTCAAGGGCAGTACCAGTATCACCTAGATATGTGTTTGAAAGGTGGGAAAATGCACCAAGACACAGGGCACAGGCTCTCGAATTTAGGTCCTCTGAGCAGAACTAGAGGGTTCATGTCTTAGGAGCTAAAGAGTTCCTGCAAGGGACAGGTTTGAAAACACACTCTCTGTGGGTGCCTTTCCTTCCTTGAAGAAATATAGGTTTGCCAGTATCCTGCGAACTGAGAGTCACACAGTGCTTGAAAAGTGCTCGCTTAGACATGAGTTTTCAATGGTAATTTCCACTTGGGGCTGTAGTCAAACAGAGGGGTTCCACACTCACTGGGAAAGACAAGGCAATATCTAAATGTCTGTTCCATCCCGTTTTCTCTGTAGGAGAACTCTAGTGAACGTAAGTCTGTCTGGAAAATTCTTGGATCCTTTGGGGACACACCCTGTTTGTGAACCAGGATACCAGAATGAGGGGGCACAATTTGTGTTTCTCTCTGTGAACCTTAAAGCAATGTAGCCTAGCAACAGCTTGAAAATCCATCCACTTGCTCTTTTCTTGATTCTGAGAGAGCTAGATTTGCTCCTTCCTTTTTGATTTCTGAAGCAAGTGGGTGAATTTCAACTCCCAGCTGTGGGCCTTTTTACAGTGGAATGCCACCTCGCTGAAGTGAGTATAGTGAGGAACCTAGTCCTCTTGGACACACTCTCGCAGACTGCTTCCTCATGTGCAGTACTGGTATAACCTAGGAATGGCTTTGCAAGGCTTGGAAAGTGCAGGGAGAAACATGGCCTTGACTCTGGAATTTAGTTCCTCTGAGCACTACTGGAGGCCTCCCATCTGGGAAGCTAAACAGTTCATGCAAGACAGAGGGTTGAGAATACACTCTCTTTTGATGCCTTTCTTTCCTTGAGGGAAGATATCTTTCCCTGCATTCTGTGAACTGAGAGTCACACACTGCTTGAAAAGTGCTTGCTTGGAGGTCATCTTTCAGGGGCACTTTCTCCTTGAGTCTGTGACAATAGGGAGGGGCAAACCAACTTCCAATGTCTGTTCCATCCCATTTTCCCAGCAGGAGAGGTCTAGTGAGCCTAGTTCTGTGGAAAATTCTTGGATCCTGCTGGGACACACCCTGTGTTTGAACCTGGATACCTGACCTACAGGGCACAATTCACATTTTTCTCTCAGGGGGCCCTAAAGTGGTTCGGCCTAGCAACAGCTTGAAAATCCGTCCAATTGCTCTTTTCTTACCTCTGACAGAGCTAGCTTTGCTCTACCTTTTGGGGTTTCTGAAGCAAGCGGGTGGCTCACACCTTGGAGCTTTGAGCCTGTCACTGGAATGTCACCTCACACAGTTGACCACAGTAAGGCACTCAGCCCTTTCAGACACACTCCTGCTGCCAGCTTTCTCATGGTCAGTACCGTTATGATCTAGGAATGTGTTTGTCAGACTCGGAAATTACAGGGAGACACACGGCCCTGACTCAGGAATATAGGTCCTCTCAGCAGACCTGCTGGTCTCATGTTTTAGAAGCTCAAAATTTCCTGCAAGATAGAGGTTTGAAAACACACTCTCTGTGGACGTCTTTCCTTCCTCAAAGGAAGATAGCTTTCTTCACATTCTGCGACCTGAGAGTCACACTCTGCTTGAAAAGTGCTTGCTTGCGAGTCTATTTTCAGTGGCAATATCTCCTTGAGGCTGTGACCATAAGTAGCGGCCCCACACTCACAGGGAAAGGCAAAGCAACATCCAAATGGCTGTTCCAACCAGTTTTCTCTGTAGAAGAACTCTGGGGAGCAAAGGTCTGTCTGGAAATT
This sequence comes from Muntiacus reevesi, assembly GCF_963930625.1. Lineage (NCBI taxonomy): Eukaryota > Metazoa > Chordata > Mammalia > Artiodactyla > Cervidae > Muntiacus > Muntiacus reevesi. Next base: position 69,035 of record NW_027077990.1, on the reverse strand, counting down.
TCTTGAATCACGAGGGAACACATCCCGTGTGTGAACCTGAATAAAGGGCCTAGGGTGCACAATTTGTATTTATCTCTCTGGAGCCATAAAGAGGTGTGGCTAGCAATTGCTTGAAAATCCACCCAATTACTTTTTTCTTACTTCTGACAGTGCAAACTTTAGTCCACCATTCAAGATTGCTGAAGCAAGTTGATGGCTCACAACTCCTGGTCACGTGCCGATTTGCCATGGAAAGTTACCTCATCTAGGTAAGCACAGTATGGTACTCAGCACCCTCAGACACACACCTGAAGCCTGTTTTCTCATGAGCAGACCTGGCGTTACTCAGAAATGTGTTTACAAAGCTCAGAAAATGCTCAAAAACACACTGCCCTTGCTCTGAAATTTAGGTCCTCTGTACCAACCTAGAGGTCTCATATCTTAGTATCTAGACAGTTCCTCATATAGAGAGCCTGTTTCCTCATGGGCAGTCCTGGTATGACCAAGAAATGTATTTACAAAGCTCAAAAAGTGCAGGAAAACACATTGCCCTGACTTTGGAATTGAGGTCCTCTGGGCAAATATGGAGAATTCACATCTTTGAAGCTAGACAGTTCCTAATAGAGAGATCCTTGAAAACACACTGTCTATAAATACATTTCCTTCCTCAATGGAACGTAGGTTTCCAGTATTCCATGTCCATAGAGTCACATACTGCTTGAAAACACTTGTTGGAAGTCCTTTTTCATTAGCAATTGCTCCTGATAGTGTGACCATAGGGAAGGCCACCAAACTCACAGGAAAAGGAAAAGCAACAACCAAAGGTCAGTTCCATCATGTTTTCTCTGTAGTGGAGATTCAGTGTGCCTAGGTCTGTCTGGGAAATTCTTGGATCCTGAGTGGACACATCCTAGGTGTGAACATGGACAGTGGACCTTGGTGGCAAAATTCACCTTTCTCTCTCAGTTGGCCAAAAACAGTAGAGCATAACAACTACCTGGAAATGCATTTAGCTGCTGGTTTCTTACTTCTGGCAGTGATCACTTGGTACACCCTTTGGGATTTCTGAAGCAAGTAAGCAGCTAGCAACTCGTAGCCGCTCGCCCAATTACAGTGGAATGCTACATCATCTTGGTAAGTGCAGCATGGCACCCAGCAATCTCAGAAATCTTCCTGCAGCCTGTTTTTTCTTAAGGGCACTTCTGGTATGACCTAGGAATGTGTTTACAATGCTCAGAAAGAGTTCAGTTCCGTTCAGATGCTCAGCTGTATTCGACTCTTTGGGACCCCATGAATCGAAGCACACCAGGCCTCCCTGTCCATCACCAACTCCCGGAGCTTACACAAACTCATGACCATCGAGTTGGTGATGACATCCAGCCATCTCATCCTCTGTCATCCTCTTCTCCTCCTGCCCCCAAGCCCTCCCAGCATCAGGGTCTTTTCCAATGAGTCAACTCTTCACATCAGGTGGCCAAAGTACTGGAGTTTCAGTTTCAGCATCAGTCTTTCCAATGAACACCCAGGACTGATCTCCTTTAGGATGGACTGGTTGGATGTCCTTGCAGTCCACGGGACTCTCAAGAGTCTTCTCCAACACCACAGTTCAAAAGCATCAATTCTTCAGTGCTCAGCTTTCTTCACAGTCCAACTCGTACATCCATACATGACCACTGGATAAACCATAGCCTTGACCAGATGGAGCTTTGTTGGCAAAGAAATGTCTCCACTTTTTAATATGCTATCTAGGTTGGTCTTAACCCTTCCAAGAAGTAAGCATCTTCTAATTTCATGGCTGCAATCACCATCTGCAGTGATTTTGGAGCCCCCCAAAATAAAGTATGACACTGTTTCTACTGTTTCCCAATCTCTTTCTCATGAAGTGATGGGACCAGATGCCATGATCTTAGTTTTCTGAATATTGAGCTGTAAGCCAACTTTTTCACTCTCCTCTTTCACTTTCATCAAGAGGTTTTTTAGTTCCTCTTCACTTTCTGCCATAAGGGTGGTATCATATGCATATCTGAGGTTACTGATGTTTTTCCTGGCAGTCTTGATTCCAGCTTGTGCTTCTTCCAACCCAGTGTTTCTCATGATGTACTCGGCATATAAGTTAAATAAGCAGGGAGACAATATACAGCCTTGACATACTCCTTTTCCTATTTGGAACCAATCTGTTGTTCCATGTCCAGTTCTAACTGTTGCTTCCTGACTTGCACATAGGTTTCTCAAGAGACAGGTCAGGTGGTCTGGTAGTCCCATCTCTTTCAGAATTTTCCACAGTTTATTGTGATACACACAATCAAAGGCTTTGGCGTAGTCAATATAGCAGAAATATATGTTTTCTGGGACTCTCTTGCTTTTTCAATGATCCAGCAGATGTTGGCAGTTTGATCTCTGGTTCCTCTGCCTTTTCTAAAACCAGCTTGAACATCTGGAAGTTCACGGCTCATGTATTGCTGAAGCCTGGCTTGGAGAATTTTGAGCATTACTTTACTAGCGTGTGAGATGAGTGCAATTGTGCAGTAGTTTGAGCATTCTTTGTTATTGCCTTTCTTTGGAATTGGAATGAAAACTGATCTTTTCCAGTCATGTGGCCACTGCTGAGTTTTCCAAATTTGCTGACCTATTGAGTACAGCACTTTCACAGCATCATCTTTTAGGATTTGAAATAGCTTAACTGGAATTCCATCACCTCCACTAGTTTTGTTTGTAGTGATGCTTTCTAAGGCCCACTTGACCTCACATTCCAGGATGTCTGGCTCTAGGTGACTGATCACGCCATCATAATTATCTGGGTCATGAAGATCTTTTTTTGTACAGTTGTTCTGTGTATTCTTGCCACCTCTTCTTAACAGCTTCTGCTTCTGTTAGATGCATAGCATTTCTGTCCTTTATTGAACCCAATCTTCGCATGGAATGTTCCTTTGGTATCTCTAATTTTCTTGAAGAGATCTCTAGTCTTTCCCATTCTGTTGTTATTCTCCATTTCTTTGCATTGATCAGAGTAAGGCTTTCTTATCTCTCCTTGCTATTCTTTGGAACTCGGCATTCAAATGGTGCAGGCTGTGACGGACCATGCAGAAGCATGGCCATGAGGAGCTATCTCTCGCCCAAGGTCAGAGGTAGTGGCTGAGGGGAGCCACCCCATGTCCGAGACCAGGGGCAGCGGCCGAGAGGAGCTACCTCATGCCTGAGGTCAGGGGAGGTGGCTGAGATGAGCTACCCCATGCCCAAGGTCAGGGGCTGTGGCCAAGAGGAGCAATCCCACGTCCACAGAGCAGCAGCTGCACGGGTGCAGGAGGACCGAGAGGAGCTACTCCACATTCAAGGTCAGGAGGGGCGGCCTGAGGAGATACCCATTGTCCAAGGTAAGGAGGAGTGGCTGTGCTTTGCTGGAGCAGCTGTAAAGAGATACCCCACGTCCAAGGTAAGAGAAACTCAAATAAGATGGTAGGTGTTGTGAGAGGGCATCAAAGGGCAGACACTGAAATCATAATCACAGAAAACTAGCCAATCTGATCACATGGACCATAACCTTGTCTAACTCAATGAAACTAAGCCATGACGTGTGGAGCCACCCAAGACGGACGGGTCATGGTGGACAGGTCTGACAGAATGTAGTCCACTGGAGAAGGGAATGGCAAACCACTTCAGTATTCTTGCCTTGAGGACCCCATGAACAGTATGAAAAGGCAAAATGATAGGATACTGAAAGAGGAACTCCCCAGGTCGGTAGGTGTCCAATATCCTACTGGAGTTCAATGGAGAAATAACTCCAGAAAGAATGAAGGGATGGAGCCAAAGCAAAAACAATACCCAGTTGTGGATGTGACTGGTGATAGAAGCAAGGTCCAATGCTGTAAAGAGCAATATCGCATAGGAACCTGGAATGTTAGGTCCTTGAATCAAGGCAAATTGGAAGTGGTCAAACAGGATGTGGCAAGAGTGAATGTTGACATTCTAGGAATCAGCAAATTATAATGGACAGGAATGGGTGAATTTAACTCAGATGACCATTATATCTACTACTGTGGGCAGGAACCGCTTAAAAGAAATGGAGTAGCCATCATGGTCAACAATCGAGCCCAAAATATGGTACTTGGATGCAATCTCAGAAAGTGTAGGGAAATACAATGCTCTGACTCTGGAATTTGGGTCCTCAGGGCAAACCTGGAAGTCTCACATCTTTGAGTCTATACAGTTTGTGATACACAGAGGCCTGATAAAACACTCTCTGTTGATGCCTTACCTTCCTGGATGGAACATAATTTTCCCAGCTTTTTGTGTGCTCAGAGTCACAAACTGCTTGAAAAGGCTTGTTAGAAGTAATTTTTCAGTAGCAACTTCCCCTGATGTTGTGACCTTAGGGAAGACCGCCACACCCACAGGAAAAGGCAAAGGATCATCCAGACGTCTGCTCAATCACGTTTTCTTGATAGGAGCAATCCATTCAACCTAACTGTCTAGAATGCTCATGGATACTGTTCCTACACACCCTATGTTTGAACCTGGATACTGGACCTTGGCAGCAAAATTTCCATTGTTTTCTCAGTTGGCCCTAAAACGGTTAAACCTAGTTACTGCCTGAAAATGCATCTAATTGCTGTTTTCTTACTTCTGACAGTGATAGTGTTGGTGCACCCTTTGGGATTTATGAATCAAGCAGGAGGCTCTCCACTCCAAGCCACTGGCCCCTTTCCAGGGAGATGTCATCTCATCTAGGTTAGCACAATATGTCACCCAGCACGCTGAGACACACTCTTGCAGCATGAATTTTATGGTCAGATCTGGTTTGACCTAGGAATGTGTTTACAAATCTCAGAAAGTGGTGGGAAACACACTGCCCTGACTCTGGTATTTAGGTCCTCTGGGAAACTTGGAGGACTCACATGTTTGAATCTAGACAGTTCATGACAGGTAGAGGCCTGATAACATATTCTCTCGAGATGCCTTTCCTTCCTCAAAGGAATATAGCTTTCTCAACATTCTGTGTGCTGAGTGTCACACACTCCTTGAAAACGCTTGTTGGAGGTCATTTTTCATTAGCAGTTTCCCCTGGAGGTGTGACTGTAGGGAAGGCGCCACACTCACAGGTAAGTTCAAAAGCACTTCCAAACATCTGTTCAATCACGTTTTCTTGGTGGGGCCATTCATCAATGTAAGTCTATTTAGAAAATCCGTGGACACTGCGGGGAAACACCTATGTTTGAATCTGGATACCAGACGTTGGTGTTAAAATATGCATTTTTCTCTCACTTGGCCCTAAAAGAGTGCTGCCCAGTAACTGCTTGAAATTCCATCTGAATGTTGTTTTCTTCCTTCTGACAATGCTAGCTTTGGTTCACCCTTTGGGATTTTTGAAGCATGTGAATGACTTGCAACTCCTAGCTGCAGGCCCATTTCCAGTGGAATGACACCTCATCTATGTGACCACAGTATTTCACCCAGCACAGTCTGATACACTCCCTCAGCATCCTTCCTTAGGAGCAGACCTGGTATGCCCTAGGAATGCATTTAGAAGTCTCAGAAAGTGCAGCAAGACACACTGTCCTGACTCTGGAACTTAGGTCCTTTAATCAGGCCTGAGCTCTCACATCTTAGAAGCTGAACAGTTCCTGCTATAAAAAACACACTCTCTGTTGATGCCTTTCCTTCATTGAAGGAACATAACTTTCCCAGTGTACTGTGTGCTGAGAGTCACACACTGCTTGAAAACATTTGCTTGGAGTTCATTTTTCAGTGGCAATTTCCCCTGAGACTGTGACAGTAGGGAAGCGCCCACAATCACAAGACAAGCAAGCATCCAAATACCTGTTCCATCACGTTTTCTCTGTTAGAGAGGTCCAGTGAACCCAGGTCTATCTGGAAAAGTTTGGATCCTGTGGGGTCACATCCTGAGTGTGAACCTGAATACAGGACAAAATTCACCTTTTCCTCTCAGTTGGCACTAAAATGGTTTGGCATAGCCACTGCTTAAATATCCATCCAGTACTTGTTTTCTTATTTCTGACAGTGACAGATATGGTTCACCCATGTAATTTCTGAAGCAAGCAGTCTGCTTGCCACTTCTATCTGGTGGTCCCTTTCCTGTGAAATGTCACATAATATAGGTAGCACCACATGGCACCCAGCTCTCTCAGACACACTCTGACAACCTGTTTCCTCCTTGGCAGTCCTGGTATGACCTAGGAATGTATTTACAAGGCTCAGAGATTGTATGGAAACATATCCCCTGACTCGGGATGTTAGGTCATCTGGGCAAGACTGGAGGTCTCACGTCTTACAATCTAGACAGTTCCTAATAGATAGAGGCCTGGAAACACACTCTCTGGTGACGCCTTTCCTTACTCAAAGGGCCATTGCTTTCCCAACATTTTAGGGCCAACCTAGAGGAAAATGCGAAATTTGCCACCAAGGTCCATTACCCAGGTTCACACGCAGGATGTGTCCCCACAGCACTGAAGAATTTTCAAGACAGACCTAGGCTAACCCTAACCCTAACCCTAACCCTAGGATCTCTCCTACAGAGAAACATGATGGAACAGACGTTTGGATGATGTTTTGCCTTTTCCTGTGAGTGTGGTGGGCTTCCCTATGGTCAAACCATCAAGGGAAATTGCTACTGAAAAACAACTTCCAGGCAAGCATTTTCAAGCAGTATGTGACTCTCAGCACACAGAATGCTGGGAAAGCTACGTTCATTTGAGGAAGGAAAGGCATCAATAGAGAGTGTGTTTTCAGGCCTCTGTCTATCAGGATCTGTCTATATTCTAAGATGTGAGATCTCCAGGCTTGTCCAGAGGACCCATCTTCCAGAGTCTGGGCAGTGTTTCCCTGCAAATTTTGAGCCTTGTAAGCACATTCCAAGATCACTCAGGAATGTCCATGATGAAACAGGCGATGGAAGAGTGTCCGTGTGTGCTGTGTGTCATTCTGCCCTTACCAAATGAACTGACATTCCACTGGAAATGGGCCAGGGACTAGGAGTTATGAACCGCCTGTTGCTTCAGAAATCCAGAAAGCTGGAACAAAGCTATCATTGTCAGAAGTAAGAAAACAGATATTAAATGAACTTTCAAGCAGTTGTTAGGCCACAACGTTTTAAGCCCAATGGAGAGGATAATGCAAATTTTGCCACCAAGATCTGCTATCAAGATTCACATTCATGATGTGTCCCTGCAGTATCCAAGAATTTTCCAGATAGGACTAGGCTCACTATATCTCACCTACAGAGCAAACGTGATGGAACAAACATTTGAATGTGGTTCCCTTTTACTGTGTTTGTGGGGCTTTCCCTCCAGTCACATCTTCAGGGGGAAATTCTTAGTGATAAATGACCTCCAAGCAAGTGTGTGACACTCAGGAAGCAGAATGTTGGGAAAACAATGTTCCTTCAAGGAAAGACAGGCATCAGCAGAGAATGAATTTTCAGTCCTTTATCTATCAAGAATTGTCTAGATTTCTAAGATGTGAGACCTCCAGTCTTACCCTGAGGACCTAACTTGCAGAGTCAGGGCAGTGTGTTTCCCTGCACTAACCCAGGCTTTTAACCACCTTCCTACATCATCCCAGAACTGCCCATGAGGAAACAGGCTGCAGGAATGTGTTCAGACTGCAGGGTGCCATGCTGTTGTTACCCAGGTGAGGTGACATTCCATTGCAAATAGGCCATCAGCAGCACTTGCGAGCTGCCTTCTTGCTTCTGAAATCCCAAAGGTGGGTCAAAAGTGACCACTGTTAGAAATTAAAAAAAAAAAAAAGCAATTGTATGGATTTTCTAGCAGTTGCAAATTTGACCATCAAGTTCCGGTATCCACTGTCAGACTCAGGAGGTGTCTCTGCTGTATCTACCCATATTTCACAAAGACCTAGGCTCACTGGCTGCTCTGATAGAGAGAATGTGATGGAACAGATGTTTGGATCTTGGATTGCCTTACCCTGTGAGTGTAGAGGACATCCTTACTGTCACAACATCACAAGAAATTGCTACTGAAAAATGACCTGCAAGCAAACGGTTTCAAGCAATGTGTGACTCTCAGTTCACAGAATACTGGGAAAGTACTGTTTCTTCGAGGAAGGAAGGGTATCAACAGAGAGTGTGTTTTCAGGCCTCTATCTATGAAGAACTGTCTTGATTCTAACAAGAGCCCTCCAGCCTTCCCAGAGAACGGAACTTCCAGAGTCAGGGCAGTGTCTTCCTTGCCCTTTTAATGCTTTGTAAACATATTCCTAGGTCACACTGGGACTGTCCATGAGGACACAGACTGTGGGCGTGTGTCTGAGTATACAGAGGGGCCATTATGTGCTTACTTAGATAAGGTGACATTCCACTGGAAATAGGCCCATGACTAGGAGTGGTGATCTCCTTGCTTGCTTCAGAAATCCCAAAGGGTGAACCAAAGTTATTGCTCTTCAAAGTAAGAAAACAGCAATTAGATGGATTTTCAAGCAGGTGCCAGGCCACACAGTTTTAGGACAAACCGAAAGAGAAATGTGAATTGTGCCACCAGTTCCAGTATCCAGGTTCACACTTAGGATGTGGTCCTGCAGTATACACGATTTTCCAGACAGACCTAGGCTCTCTGGATCACTCCTAGAGGCAAAATGTGATGCAACAGAAGTTTGGATGTTGGTTTGCCTTTTCCAGTGAGTGTGGGGGCCTTCCCTAAGGTTACACTGTCAGAGGAAGTTTCTACTGAAAAATGACCTCCAAAGAGCGTTCTCAAGCAGTGTGTGATCCCCAGCACAGAGAATGCAGGGAAAAGTATGTTTCTTCAAGGAAGAAAAGGCATCAACAGAGAGTGTGTTATTAGGCCTATATCTATTAGTAACTGTCTAGAATCTAACATTGACCTCCAGGCTTGTCCAGGGGACCTAACTACCAGAGTCAAGGCACTATTTTTCCTACACCTTCCAAGCCTCCCAAAGACATCCTAGCTCATATAGGGATGGCCCATGAGGAAACAGACTGTAGGAGAGTGTCTGAGATTGTATGGTACCAATACTGTGCTTACCTAGATGAGATGACATTCCTCTGGGAATGGGCCAGAGGGTAGGAGTGGTGAGTCGCCTGCTTGATTCAGAAATCCCAAAGGATGGACCAAAGCTATCATTGTCAGAAGGAAGAAAACAGCAATTGGATGGATTTCCAAGCAGTTGCAAGGCCGTAGCATTTTCCCAAATCAAGAGAAAAAATATTATTTTTGCCCCAAAAATCCGGTATCCATGTCCAGACTCAGGATGTCTCCATGCAGTATCCACAAAGTTTCCAGACAGAACTAGTCTCAGTGGATCGATCCTACTGAGAAAATGTGATGGAACAGACGTTTGAATGCTAATTTGTCTTTCTCTAAAAATGGAGAGTGTGGCATCCCCATGGTCACACCATCAGGGGAAAGTGCTACTGAAAAATGACCTCCATGCCAGCATATTCAAGCCGTGTGTGTCTCTCTGCACACAAAATGTTTGGAAAGTTATGTTCCTTCAAGAAAAGAAATGCATCAACAGAGAGTGCTTTCAGCCCTCTATCTATCAGGAGCTGTCTACATTCTAAGTCGTGAGACCTTCAGTCTTTCCTAGGGATCCTAACACCCAGAGTCAGGGCAGTGTGTTTCCATGAACTTTTCAAACCTTGTAAACACTTTCCAAGTATATACTGGGACTGCTCCTGAAGAAACAGGCTGCACGAGTGTATCCGAGTGTGTTGGGCAGCATACTGTGCTTACCTGCATGAGGTGCCAGTACAATGGAAATCAGTTAGTGGCTGGAGTGGTGAGCAACCTGCTTGCTTCAGAAATTCCAAAGGGTGGACAAATCTATCACTGTCAAAAGTAAGAAAACAGCAATTGGATGGATTTTCAAGGATTTGCTACACTGCACCATTTTAGAACCAATGTGGTCCCAAAATGAGTGTGGGAGATGAAAATGAGAATTTTGCCACCAAGTTCATATATACAAGTTCACACTCATGATGTGTCCCCACAATACCCACGAATTCTCCAGACAGACCTAGGCTCACTTGATCGCACCTAAAGACAAAATGTTATGGAGTACACGTTTGGATGTTGGTTTGCCTTTCCCAGTGAGTGTGGGAGCCTTCCCTACCATTGCACCTTCAGGGGAATTTTCTACTGACCAAAGGCCTACAAGCAAGTGTTTTCAAGCACCGTGTGACTCTCAGCACACAGAAAGTTGGGAAAGCTATGTTTCTTTGAGGACGGAAAGGCATCCATACGGAGTGTATTTTTAGGCATCTATCTATCAGGAACTGTCTAGAACTCAAGGCATGAGACTTCAAGGCTTTCCCAGGGTCCTAACTTCCAGAGTTAGGGTACTGTGTTTCCCTGTACCTTCCAAGGCTTTAAACACATTCCTTATTCAAACTGGGCCTGCCCATGAGGAAACAGGATGCAGGAGTATGTCTGAGAGGGCTGGGTGCCATACAGTGCTTAACTAGATGAGGTGACATTACACTGGAAATGGGCCAGCAGATAGGAGTAGTGAGCCGCCTGCTTGCTTTAGAAACCTCAAAGGTTTGACCAATGTTATCACTGTCATTATTAGGAAGAGACCAATTGGATGAATCTTCAGGCAGTTGCTAAGGCCGCACTCTTTTAGATCCAACCGACAAAATTTGCTAATTTTGCCAACAGATTCAAGGATGCAGATTCACACTCAGTATGTGTCCCTGTAGTATCCAAGAATTTTCCAGACAGGCAGAGGATCATTGGATCTCTCCTAAAGAGAAAACTTTATAGAATAGACATTTGGTTGGTTGTTTTCTTTTTCCTGTGAGTTTGGGGGTCTTCCCTACAGTAACACAGTCATGGGAAATTGTTACTGAAAAATCACCTTCAAGCAAGGATTTTCAACCAGTGTGTTACTCTCATCACACAGAAATCTGGGATAACTAAGTTACTTAAATGCATGAAAGACATAAAAGTGGGTGTTTTCAGGCATCTATCTGTCAGGAACTATCTAAAGTCTAAGATGTGAGAACTCCAGGTTTGCACACAGGGCCTAATTTCCAAAGTCATAGCCAGTATATTTCATTGCACTTTCAGAGCCTTATGAACACATTCCTGGCTCCTATTGGGTCTGATTCAGAGGAAACTGGCTGTGAAATTATCTAAGATTGCTGAGAGCCATACTGTTGTTACCTAGATTATTTGACATTTTAATGGAAATGATCCAGCTCGATGGGGTTGCAAGCCACCTGCTTGTGTCAGAAACCTGAAAGATTTGACCAAACCTATTGATGTCAGAAGTAGGAAAATATCAATTGGATGGATTTTCAGGCAGCTGCCAGCGCACATCCTGTTAGTGCCAAAAGAGAGACAATGCTAATTTTGCCAAGAAGGTCAAATATTCAGGTTCACAGTCAGTATGTTTCCCTTGCAGTATCCAAGAAATTTCCAGAGAGACCTAGGGCCATTGGATCCTTCTGACAGAGAAAAATTGATGGAAGAGACATTTTGATGTTTGCTTGCTTTTCCCTGTGAGTGTGGGAGCCTTCCCTAGTGTAACACACGTGAGGGGAAATTTTTACTTAAAAATGACTTCCAGGCAAGGGTTTCCACTTAGCGGGTTACTCTCAGCAAACAGAATGCTGGGACACCTGTGTTCACTCGTGGAATGAGCGGCAATGAATAGGGTGCTTTTCAGGCATCTCTCTATCCATGACTGCTGTCTGGATTCTAAGATGTGCGAAGACCACGCTTCCACAGATGCCCTCAATTCCAGAGACACAGCCAGTAAGTTTCCCTGAACTTTCCATGGTTCATGAGCACAGTACTCTATCTTACTGGGACACACCATGAGGAGAGAGTCTGGAGGAGTGTGTCTGACACAGCTGAGTGCCATACTGTTTCTAAGTAGTTTAATTGGCATTCCAATGGAAATGATCTTGCCACAAGGAGTTGCACGCTGCCTGCTTGCTTCAGCAATTCCAGTGTTTTGACCAAAGCTATTGCTGTCGTTAGTGGGAAAAGAGCAAGTGTACTGATTTTCAAGGAGTTGCTAAACCCCAGCCTACTGTGGCCAACACAGAGAAAATTCTAATTTGCCAACAAGGTCCAGAATCCAGGTTCACACTGAGCATGTGTCCAAGCACTATCCAAGAATTTTCCAGACAGACTTAGGATCACTGGATCCCTCCTACAGGGGACTTCACGGAACAGATGTTTTGACATTTGTTTACTTTTCTCTGTCAGTGTGGGGGCATTTCCCATGGTAACACAGGGGAGGGGAAATTGTTACTTCAAAATGACTTCCAGGCAAGAATTTCCAAGCAGTCTGTCACTCTCAGCAAACATAATGCTGTGACATCTGTGTTTCTTTGAGGAATGAAAGGCAAAAAATAAAAAGGAGTGTATTTCAGACATCTATCAGAAACTGTCTAGATTCTAAAATGTTAAAACTCCAGATTTGCACAGAGCACCTAATTTTCAGAGTCACAGCCAGTATGTTTGCTCACATTTCTGATACTAGCGAACCCATTCCTAGGTCATCCTGGGACTGTCTATGAAGAAACAGGCTGTAGGAGTGTGTCTGAGAGTGCTGAATGCCATCGAGTCTGGTTACCTAATGAGTTTACCTGCCATTGGAAATGATCCAGTGGCAAGGAATTGAAAGTCCCATGTTTGCTGCAGAAATCCAAGAGGTCTGACCAAAGATATTGCTGTCACAAGTAAGAAAACAGCAATTGGATGGATCTTCAGGCAGTTGCTACTCTGCACCATTTTAGGGCCACCTGAAAGAAAATGCTGATTTAGCCAACAAGGTCCAGGATCCAGCTTCACACTCAGTATGTGTCTATGCACTACCCAAGCATTTTCCAGACAGACCTAGGATCACTGGATCTCTCCTACAGAGAAAACCTGATGGAACAAACGTTTGGATGCTAGTTTGCTTTTTCCCTGTGAGTGTGGGACCGTCCTGACTGTAACACAGTCAGGGGAAGTTCTTACTGAAAAATAAAGTCCAAGCAAGCATTTTAGAGCAGTGAGTTACTCTCAGCACACAGAATGCTAGGAACTCCATGTTCCTTTGATGAAAGAAAAACATAAAAGTAGAGTGTTTTTCATGCATCTGTCTATCAGGAACTGTCTAGATTGTAAGATGTCAGAACTCCAGGTTTGCACAGAGACCCTAATTTCCAGTCATAGCCAGTGTATTTTCCTGCACTTTCTGAGCCTTTTGAACACATTCCTAGCTCATATTGGGTCTGTCCCTCAAGAAAAAGGCTTAGGAAATTATATCTAAATGTGTTGAGTGTCATAATGTTGTTACCTTGATTAGTTGACAATCTATTGGAAATGATCCTGCCACAAGGTGTTGCAAGCTGCCTGTTTGCATAGAAATAGAAATAATTTGACCAAACTCATTTATGTTGTAAATAGGAAATTGTCAATTGGATGGATTCTCAGGTAGCTGTCAGCCCACACCCTTTTAATGCCAACAGAGAGAAAAGGTGAGTTTTGCCAACAAGGTTCAATATCCAGTTTCACACTCAGTATGTGTCCCTGCAGTGTCCAAGACTTTTCCAAACAGATCTAGGATCACTAGATCTCTCCTGTAGAGAAAACTTGATGGAACTTTTACTCTGAAGCAGGGTCAGTCTTGTTGAGGTGACTCCTTCCCCAAGGCCACAACTGGGAGTCCTCACACCAAGGCCATAGAAGTGGGCCCCAGAACCAAGGTCACCTGTGAATCGGACTGGGCCCCCTTTGCAACTGTTGCCAAAAGCACCTGATCATCGCTAATGAGCTTCCTGACTCCCTACCAGGCAAGGATGCCCACTCCAGTAAACACCCTATGGTACCCCACCCAATCACCTAATATCAACCTTCCAGTAGGAATTTTCTTTGCCTTGAAACTGTAAAAATTGGCTCTTAACCCAGGAAATCAGTCAACTTTCCCTAGTCTGTCAGGTGGTTGGCCCCCTGAGCCCACAGTGCCCACTTTATCTCTGCTCTTTGTTCTTAATACAAACTCACTCCCTTCTGAAATGCTCTATGTCTGAACATTCTTTTCCAACTCGTACTCAGACGGCCTCAAGAAGCCTCCCATCACTAGAGCCACTTTCCTAGATCACACTCACCACTTGCTTGTCCACTCCCAACTCAGAGCAGAAAGGCCCCCTCAGCCTGGTCCTTCCCTCTCACTTCCCGTGCCTGGTCGCCAGGGGCTCACACCGTCCCTGGGCAGGCTGTCTTCTGTGTCCTGCAGAGGCCTCTGTGGTGTCAGGTGAAGAAACAAGAGGCACCCATGAAACCTCCCACCCCAGCACAGCAACCAGTACCCACCTACTGAACTCTTCACTCTGGATGGGCCTGGGGGTGTTTCAGGGAACGTCCCCCAACATGTCCTTGTTCTCATCTAATTCCAGCACTGCCCACGTGAGAGTCACTAAGCTAATCTGTGATAACTGCACAGAGAGAATACTTGTTCACTCGCCCCTCCCAGGATACATGGTTCTTATGGGCAGGTGCCTCCCAGGATATGGGGCTCACCTGGGCAGGTATCCTGCAGGGCTCAGCACCCAGGAGCTGTTCACAGAGCCCTCACTGCAAAGAGCCCCCAGCTCCTCTGTTGGACAGATCTGACCTTGAGACCCTCAGAGGAGGACCTGAGGTAACATACAGCAGCTTCAGGATAGTTTTGTGACCTTGGGCTTCACTGGTTGCAGCCTCCTTCCAGCAGGTTTTCCAGAGGGTCCCATAGCACCTGGGCACTGAGTCTGTCTCCACCCACCACCCATCCTCTCCCTGACCCCTGGGCCCCTCTCATTAGAAGAAGGCCTTCCTGAAATCCTCTCCCACTTATAGGTCAGATAAGAAGATGAGAAAACAAGTCAGAGCAGCAGCCCCATATCCATCCTGACCCAAAGGACCCACACCTGTTCCTGGAACCCTGGCCAGGACAACGAGGCCCATTTTCTGAAACCACAAGCCCAGGTGGGCAGATTGGCTGACCTGACTGGCCTGCCCTTTGGATGTGTGCCTGGGTTGAGGTCTATATAAACCCCCTCAAGTGCCTGCAGCTGTACCTGATGCTGTCTTTCTGCTTAGATCTTGCAGGGTTGGCTTGATAAGAGAGAGTGAGGGCCCATAGTGTTTCGGGGGATTGGGTCTGTGTTGGGCTCTGCTGGACCTTCTGCAGGAGGTGCTAAGCTGTCACTTCCTAAGGATGGGCTGTGTCACCTGTTCCTGCTGTTGGAAATCTTCTCAGGCAGAAATGAGGAAGCAAGAAAACAGGCAATGGGAGCAGCACAGGAGGAGTAACTCAGGTAGGAAAGTGCAAAGCTTCCAGATCACCCAGGCCAGGACCATTCTGCCTGACCTACAGGAGCCACGTCAGTAAGCATGCTGTCGCTGGAGTGGCTCCACTTTTCTCCAGCCTGTGAGGTCTTTGCACATATTCAAGTGTTTTATCTATGAAGGGTGGATGAGGTTCAGGAATGGCTAGCCTGGGGGTCAGCCAGCATTTACTTAGAGATGACTCCGTGTAGTCTCCCAGCTTCCCACTGAGGTCCCTCCTTGGGAGGGGAGGGGGTGGGGTATGTGCAAGGGCTGCTGGCTGGCTACACATGAGTAAGTCCCCATCCCTGACCATCTTCAGAATTGCTCATCCCTGAAGCAAGTGCCCTAATTGGGCTTTCACCTGTGCAACTGGTGGCTTCTTAATTAGCAATGTGGCCATTGATGTTAAATGTCCTCCATCAAGACTGAGATGTTACACCACATGTACTGGTGTAAGAACCCGGGGAGGCGTGTGCACCCAGTACCCCTAGGCACAGGCTTCAGACTTGACCCCTCAACATTCTGGAGCCCAGCCACTGCTTTAGCATTTCTGAGGGTCCAGAGCTGATTTTAAGGGTTCTGTAATCCACCCTTCATCTGCTTTAATGAGACCCACATTTCTAGGATCCTACAGAGCAGGGTCTGTGTGGCTGCTCTGTGGCTTCTCTAACATGATCACATGCTGGGTGGTTTAAAACAACAGGAGTTCATCCTCTCTCAGTCCTGGAGACCAGACACCGGAAATCAAGGTGGCACAGGGCTGAGGTCCCTCCAGAGGCTCCAGGACAGGATCATTCCTGCCTTTTCCAACTTCAGGGGCTCCAGGGGTCCCTGGGCTTGTGGCCCCCTCCCTCCCATCTCTGCCTCTGCCTTTAAGAGGCTTCCCCTTTGTGTCCTCTTTCGTCTCTTTGAAGGAGTCTGTCAGTTGGATTGAAGGTCACCCTAACCCTAGATGACCTTACCTTGCTATCCTTAACTACATCTACAAAGACTCTTTTCCCAGATACGGCCCTGTTCTGGGGGGACACATCTTTGGTGGCCACCATTTACCCCATTCTCTCTCTGTCAAATAACCCTCATTTTAGGAGATCACCACATGCCCATAAAGACGGGCACAGAGAGCGGCCACACACATGGAGAGAATGAGGCCCTTGGAGTCACCTGGAAGGGATGAAGACCTGGCTTCATCAGGTGAGGGGAATCACAGGGAGGAGAGGAGGATGGTCTTGTTTAGGCTTCAAAAAGACCACGTTGGGGTGGGATGTGAGATGCACAATGGGGGCGGGGAGCTTCATCAGGGCCTGAGGGGGAGGTTAGGCTTGGGCCAGGGCCATGGGTATAGAGGGGACTTAGTGTGGGGGTTGGTCATACACCCAGAAGGAAGAGCTCACAGTCACTGGGGCACAAGGACCTGGGAACCTGGGAGGGCTTCATCTTTCTGAACCTGAAGAGGAAACGTTAAAATTTTACATCACCTCCTGCTCCTTCTGCCTCTGTAACTCAGCTTGCTCCTTGCAAAGTCTGGATCATGTAGGTCACGCAATCTCAGAAAGTGGGGACTTAGAATACTCGGAGCTGGAGCTTATCTCCCTTGTCCTTGCCCTGGCCCCTGCAAACCTTCTTGATCATGCCTATTCATGATAATGAAGAGCCCGCCCCCCTGACACTCTCCTCACCCCAGGGGGAACTCCCCACTCTGCTGGAGCACCTGGCTGTTGGTGGCCACTGACAGCACTCTGGTCTCCTCAGGACCCAGCTTCAGGATACTCTGAGGTTCAGGTCAGGCAGATGGAATCTGGTCTTCTCAGAACCCACTGGGGCTTCAGTTTGGGGGCATTGTGGGGTTTAGTTCAGGTTGATGGAATCTGGTCTCCTCAGGACCTGCTGGGTGTTCAGCTTTGGGACATTGTGGGGTTCAGTTCAGGCTGACAGGAGATGGGTCACCACAAGACCCATGTGGTTTCAGCTTTGGGGCATTGTGGGGTTCAATTCAGGCTGATAGAATTTGATCTCCTCAGGACCTTATGGGGGTTCAGCTTTGTGACATTGTGGGGTTCAGTTCAGGCTGACAGGAGATGGGTCACCACAGGATCCATTGTATTTTGGCTTTGGGGCATTATGGGGTTTAGTTTTGGCTGATGGAATCTAGTTTCCTCAGGACCCATGATCTCCTCAGAACCCATTGGGGCTTCAGCTTTGGGACATTGTGGGGTTCAGTTGAGTCTGACGGGAGTCTGGTTTCCTCAAGATTCCTGCAACGATGTGCTGCTGAAAGAAAAAGTGAGGAAAATTGGGAAGAAGCTTCTGTGTGTGGCTGTTGCTGAAAGTCTGTCTTAAGAGGACCCAAGACTGTTAGGGCTTGATGTGGAAAGTTGTGGGATTTTAGTCAGTTTTTGTCTGTAGTATAAGATGGTGTCCTATATTGTTCCTTGGTGTGTGGTTTCCATTTTTCCCAGCACGGTTTATTGAGGGGGGTGGGGGGGACTGTCCTTTCCCGCGTATATATTTTTAGTTCCTTTCTTGTAAATTAATTACCATGCACCTGTAGGTTTACTTCTGAGCTCTCTTGACTATTTCTGTGCCAATTCCACACGTCTTCTGGTGACTTTAGGTACATACTCTAGATTGAAGTCAGGGATAGACATGCCACCAGCCTGTTCTGCTTTCTCAGGATCCCTTTGGCTCTTCTGGTTCCTTTGTGGCTCCACACAGATGTAAAGATTGCTTTTGTTTCTGTGAAAAATGTCATTGAAATGTTGGCAGTGATTGCATGAATGTGTACGTTGCTTTGTTTACAATGGATATTTTAATGGTATTTTCACCCATAAGCATGGGATATCTTTTTACTTGTATCCATTTAGTTTCTTTGATCATTGTCTTGTAGTTTTTAGCTTTCAGGTCTTTCAAGTCCTTGGTTAGATTTCTAGTTATGTGGGGGAGGGGATGCAATTGTAAAAGGAATTATTTTCTTAATTTCTCTTTCTGATAGTTCATTATTAGTGTAGAGAATCACAAATGATCTTGCAGTTCTGCTGACTTTCTTTTTTCTTTTTTTTTGGCCCCACAGCTCGACATGTTGGATCTTAGTTCTCTGACCGAGGATCAAACCTGTACCCCCTGCAGTGGAAGTGCAGTCTTAACTACTGGACTGCCAGGCAAGTCTGTGAATTCGCTTTTTAGTTCTGACAGTTGCTTTGGTGTAGTGTTATGTGGAAAACTAGAATTAAGACATCTAATAGTTTCAGTTCCATCTGGTCATCCACAGCACCCAGGGCATGGTGTCTACTAATATACTCTTCCTATGGTGCCTTTTAATACCATGTGGACTAGTACAAGGCAATTAGCATCAAACTACTTTAGCTGAATTTAGTTAGGTTAACTCTTGGCCTCTATTGCAATGTTCGATGTCATCTCTGATTTTCTGGCATGTGACTTACATGGCTGTATTGAAAAGTAACTTACTTTCTAGTAAAATTTCAAACGTGTCTACTTTAAATAGTGGTACAAAGTTTTCTACATTCACACCAAATACTGCAATGTGTTTTACCCAAAACATGGTCACTTTCAAAGGGAACCAGCCCACAACCCCAAAATGGGGGATAATTATGGTTTCCACATTACAATCCTATCCATAGGACCAGTTCAACTTTCATCAGCTGCCCAAGCTTTGTGCAACTGTCTTTCTTCATTCTAATGCAGTTTTCTTTTTCTGGAGCCATCACTGGGGCTTTCCCTCATGTTAAAAACCTTCATGGATTTAAAGTGACAAGATGACTATGATCTGGGTGGCTTTTCAGTGTGGTTTCTTTCACTGAGAATGTTTTTAGTGCTTTTCCATGTTGTGCCATGTGTCATTGTTTTCACTGTGCTTACAAACATATAACAACATTTATTATTTGAGTCATTTTAAGTATGAACTTCTATAGCATTAACTGCACTCTCATTGTAAAAATTTCCCCACCATTCATCTCCAGAATCTTTCCCTTTTCCTGAAGTGACACTGTAACCATTAAATACTCATAACCCCCAATCCCTGGCCATCTTACTCTACTTGGAATTTGTCTTATATGGATATCTCATACTAGTGGAATCATAGAACATTTTTCCTTTTGTGTCAGGCTTGTTTCACTTCACCTAATGACTTGAAGTTTCATCTACATTATAGCATGTATGAGTTATCTTGTTTTTAAAGGTTGAATCAGATCCCACTGTGTATATACTACATCGTGCCTATCCAGTCATCTGTTGAACACTTGTGCTGCTGCCACCTTTTGGTTACTATGAATAATGCTGCTATGAATATGGGGTTTGAATATCTGTTTCAGTATTTGGTTTTAAATATCTTGAGTGTATAACCTGGACCGGAATTGATGGATTCTATGTTAACTCTGTGTTTAAGTTTTTGTAAAGCCCCCTACTATTTTCTGAAGCTGTGGCATTATTTTACTATATTCCTTTATATGGCAGAGTAATGCATCTCATGGATGGAACTGCCCTATTTGCTCTTCCATTCACTTGTTGGTGGACATTTTCATTGTTTTTAACTTGGATTATCAAGAACACTGCTGCTGTAAATATTGGTGTACAAGTATATATTTGAGCACCTCTTTTAAATTCTTTGGATGTATATCTAGGTGTGGAGTTACCAAAACATATGATATTTCAGTTCAGTCACTCACTCATGTCCGACTCTTTGTGACCCCGTGGACTGCAGCACACCAGGCTCCCCTATCCATCACCAACTCCCAGAGCTTGCTCAAACTCATGTCTATCGAGTTGGTGATGCCATCAACCATCTCATCCTCTGTTATCCCCTTCTGCTCCTGCCTTCAATCTTTCCCAGCATCAGGGTCTTTTCCAATGAGTCAGTTCTTCACATTAGGTGGCCAAAGTATTGCAGTTTCAGCTTCAGCATCAGTCCTTCCAATGAATAGTCAGGGTTGATTTCCCTTAGGATTGACTTGTTGGATCTCCTTGCAGTCCAAGTGATGCTCAAGAGTCTTCTCCAACACCACAGTTCCAAAGCATCACTTCTTCGGTGCTCAGTTTTCTTTGTAGTCCAGCTGTAACGTCTATACATGACTATTGGAACAACCATAGCTTTGAGTACATGGACCTTTGTTGGTAATGTCTCTGCTTTTTAATATGCTGTCTAGGTTGGTCATAACTTTTATTCCGAGGAGCAGGTGTCTTTTAATTTCATGGCTGCAGTCACCATCTTCAGTGATTTTTGAGCCCCCCCCCCCACAATAAATTCTGTCACCATTTCCATTGTTTTCCTATCTATTTGCCATGAAGTGATGGGGCCAGATGCCATGATCTTAGTTTTCTGAATACTGATTTTTAAGCCAACTTTTTCACTCTCCTCTTTCACTTTCATCAAGAGACTCTTTAGTTCTTCTTTGCTTTCTGCCATAAGAGTGGTGTCCTCTGTGTATCTGAAATTATTGATATTTCTCCTGGCAATTTTGATTCCAGTTTGTGCCTCATCCAGACCCGGGATTTCACATGATATACTCTGCATATAAGTTAAATAAGCAGGGTGCTGTACTCCTTTCCTGATTTGGAACCAGTCCATTGTTCCATGTCTAGTTCTAATTGTTGCTTCTTCACCTGCATACAGATTTCTCAGGAGGCAGGTAAGGCAGTCTGGTATTCCCATACCTTTCAGAATTTTCCACAGTTTGTGGTGATCTGCAGAGTCAAAGGCTTTGGCATTGTTAACAAAGCAGAAGTAAATATTTTTCTGGATGTTTTTCTCTCTTGTTCTTTCAGTGATGCAACGGGTGTTGGCAATTTGATCTCTGGTCCCTCTGTCTTTTCTAAATCCAGCTTGAACATCTAGAAATTCATGGTTCACTTACTGTTGAAGCCTGGCTTGGAGAAATTTGATCATTACTTTGTTAACATGTGAGATGAGTGCAACTGTGTGGCAGTTGGAACATTCTTTGGCTTTGCCTTTCTTTGGGATTGGAATGAAAACTGACCTTTTCCAGTCCTGTGGCCACTACTGAGTGATATAATTACATTTTTATGTTTTCGAGAAAATGCTTGTTTTGGACACATTGATTGCACCATTTTACCTCTCCACAAGTAAAGTTTTGAGTTTCAATTTCGTACATTTTCGCCAACATTTGTTATTTGTCTTTATTGTTGATTTTCCTCACGTCCATCCTGAGTGCCTTATTAAGGAGGAAGTCATAATGCAGGACCCACATTTGAGGAGAGGAGAGTTAGCTTCATATACTTGATGGACAGCTGAGTCTGTATCAATTATTTAGAATCTTTCTGTGTGAGATTTTTATTCAACATTACTCATAAAACCTAATTTTTACTTTTTACCAGTTTGGACACCTGAAAATTATTTTAAACTTTTGGGAGCTTCCCTGGTGGCTCAGCCTGTAAAAGCATATGCTTGCAATGCAGGATACCTGGGTTCAATCCCTGGGTGGGGAAGATCCCCTGGAGAAGGAAATGGCAACCCACTCCAGTACTCTTGCCTGGAAAATTTCATGAATGGAGGCGCCTCATAGCTTACAGTCCATGGGGTTGCAAAGAGTCAGACACGACTGAGCAACTTCACTTTCACTTTCTTTTGGCTATAATCCAGCCAATTAGACTGCTTAGTTCATTCTAGCTTTGGCTATTGAGAGCTTTTTCCATACTCTCCTGCTTTTATTTTACATAATTCAGCTTTTATGGGGCTTTTTGGTCCTTCTTTCTCACATTTTAAGATTATGCTGCTTTACATATTTATTGTCTCAGTCCTAGTATCAGACACATATTTAAAGAGTCCTTGTCCCTTTTTGTTAGAGCATATTAATAAAAACTTGTATGTGGGAACTTAATAATCTCAGCAGACAATGCATGGAAATACACATGCATGTATCCAGACTATGCATACAGACGGTTATGAAGATTTTCACATGGAGTTATATGTTTCTGCATTAGGCTAAAGATAGTTTATAATGATGTCTCCAACCTGATCTCTTATGACACAGGTATTATAACCTTCTCCTTTTGTCTGCCTGTAACTTCCCACTCCAATGGTAAGAAACCTGGCTTCCACTACTCATCACTTATCAAATTCAGGGCTTGCTCCTTCAATAACTGATATGGTAGTTTCAGTCCTGTTAGCTACAAACCCCCGTGGAAAGAACTTACAGAGCCCATTGTTTATGTATGGTACATTTGCCTTTGGCCTGCAGATTCCATTCATTTACACAGTGAACTTAGGTCAGATAATTTTGTCCTAAGAGTGAGAGTGGCCTTTTAAAATTTTTCTTCTTCCTTTTAAATCTTTTGGCTGTGCCGCGTCATGTGGGGTTTTAGGTCCCTGACCAGGAATTGAACCCATATTTCCTGCACTGGCAACGTGGAGTCTTAACCACTGGGCCCCTAGGGAAGTCTGAAGCTTTTCATTTATTTCTCAATCTGTTATATTCTTTGTTAAATTCTGCATTCCAGTCTTTAGCACTCCATACCATAAATAAATAAATGTGAATAGGTAATAAATTACTTGTGTTCTGAAAACAGAAATCTATGTGCTTAGACAAATGCATAGTGGCAGGTATTCTTCACTAAAGTACCATGTGAAATATTTCAACCATATATTCCATAAACTCTTTATCATGTCTGTTTTACCTTTGCTAGAATGTCTTATACGATCATACAGTGTGTAGCACTTGAGGCTGGATTCCCTCACTCAGTAATGTAAGTGTTAGATTCATGCTTTCCTTTATTTTTATTTTAAATTGGTCTGTGGTTCATTCCTCTATATCTCTGAATGCTATTTTATTGCATTAGATGAGAGGAAAGATAATTTTCCCCCTAGCCTCAATGTTCTTCACTGAGATGTTCATAATGAAAGGAAGATGGATTGGAGAAAAACAATCAGAAGTTTAATATATGACATGCATACCTCCTATATAGTTGAAAGATACCTGGGAAAACTGTCACTTTCTGAAATGGTCCAAGACTTTACCTTAAATGCTATCATCAGCTAAGAATGAAAGAAGGAGGTTAAGGAATGGAAGAAGCTATTTAAGGGAGATTATTAGGTGAAGCACAGTAAACAAAGACATGGTGGTATGCAGATTAACTTCCAGGTCCATTCCATAGACCTTCTTGATATTTAGTCAAGTCATTTAGTGATATCAAGTCAGTCTTGATACTTAGTCCATTCTTGATATTTAGCCATCCTCTATTTCCTGGTCCAGACAGGGACACGTCCTTAAAGATGGAGATATCCTTAACAAATGTAAATCTACTTCATAAAATGGAATTTCGACTTGGTTTTCAAAGATCCTCCTGGGGCGGCTGTTTGTTTTTTTTCTTTTGTTTTGTTTTGTTTTTTTTAATTAATCAGTCCAAAATAACCCTTTTGTCAAATGTGCATATTTTGGGTGTGCTTTTTGTGCTCCCCTTGAAATGTGCATTCAGGGGAGGAGTGTCACCCTGGAGACTGTTGATATGTGACCCCATGGACAGGGACTGGGTTGGTCACCCTGAAGAATGTGGATATGTGACCCCAGGGGAATGGTCAGAAGGAATTCACCCTGGAGACTGTGGAATTGTGAGCCCAGTTGCAAGGCTTGGGAAGGGGTCACCGTGGAGACTGTGGATGTGTGACTCCAGATACAGTGTCTGGGAGGGATCACCCAGGGGACTGTAGATATGTGATCCTAGATATAGGGTTTGGGAGAATGTCACCCTGCAGACTGTGGACATGTGACCCCAGGTGCATGGTCCAGTGTGTTGTGATCACCCTGGAGATTGTGGAAGCATGACCACAGGTACTGGGTCTGGGAAGTGGCGTCATCCTGGAGATGTGCACATGTGATTACAGACACAGGATATTTCAGGTGGAGTCACCTTGGAAACTGGAGGAGTGACCCCAGGTGCAGGGTCTGGGGTGAGGTTCAGTGACGTCAGGACTCTTGTCTTGTTGGGAGAGACACATCAGGATTCTCCTCGAGATGTTGCAATGCAATACGGACGCCTCTCAAGGTGAGGGGGGAGACCAAGTTTGCCTTTGCAGTTGCCAGAGCAATACTGTGACTCCTGTCAGTTTTCAAGAGGAGACAGGTTTCATCTCCTTTTGAAGCATTGAACTCCACGTGCCTCTCGTGTTGTCAAAGGGATGTGAGGCCTCCTGTCAAAATGAGGCGGGGAACTAGGGCATTCTCTAGGGTCTCCACAGGGGATTCAGACGTCCCTTCCTCTTATGAGATGAAAGACGAACCTGCATTCAAGTCACTGCAGGGAAATCCGGCCTTATTTCAAACCAGGGCATCTTGGTGTCCATTCCACGTGAGGCAGCAAACTCAGGGTCCCTCTCACATATCTATAGCTGAGAGAAGCCTCCTCTTTAGGTGTTGTTTAAACCTGGCATTCCTCTTGAGTCAAAGCCAGGAAATCAGGTCTCATCTCGAGATGATTTGAGGTACACGGAGCTGTTTTCTAGTTGCTGTGCTGAACAGGGTGTTCCTCTATACTTAGGACAGTGTTTTCGGGGAATCTCTGGAGTTGCCTAAAGGAAGTCAAGCCACATGTCGTGTTTGATGGGGAACGCCAGATGGCTCTGGAGCCAATGAAGGGGAATCTGGCCTCATCTTGAGTTGATTTGGAGTACACGGAGTGCTTTCATGTTGCTGCGGGGACCTCAGGGTCCCTCTAGACTTGTATCAGTGTTCTTGGGGACTCTCTAGAGTTCCATCAAGGACGTCAAGGCTCCTTTCATGTTTGATGGGGAACACGGACTTGCTCTGCACTCAATGCAGGGGAATCTGATCTCATCTCTCATCGAGTGGGAAGTCTCATGGTTTTTCTCGAGTTGCGGAGGGAACCTGGGGTATATTCTCGAGTGACGACAGGGATGGACTCTTAAAACTCCTGTTTGTTCAATGATGTCAGGACGCCTGTCTAGTTGTGAGGGTCACCTCGGGATTCTCCTCGAAACTTGGTTGGACAATAGGGATGCCTCTCGAGATGAGTAGGGAAACCCACTGTCACTTTCAAGTTGTTACAGGAATACTGAGATTCCTGTCAATTTTCAAGAGGAATCAGTCATCGTCTACTTTTGAAGCATTGAACTCCGTGTTCCTCTTGAGTTGTCAAAGGGATGTGAGACCTCCTGTGGAAATGAGGTGGGGAACTAGGGCTTTCTCTAGGGTCTCCACAGGGGATTCAGACATCCCTTCATCTTTTGAGATGAAAGACAAGCCTGCATTCATGTCACTGCAGGGAAATCCGGCCTTATGTCGAGTCACGGCATCTCGGTGTCCATTCCACTTGAGGCAGCAAACTCAGGGTCCCTCTCACGTACCTATAGCTGAGAGAAGCTTCCCCGTGAGGGGGTTCTGGAAAGTTGGCATTCCTCTTGATTCGAAGCCAGGGAATCAACTCTCATCTCGAGATGATTTGAGGTACACGGAGCTGTTTTCTAATTGCTGTGCTGAACGTGGTGTTCCTCTATACTTAGGACAGTGTTTCCAGGGAATCTCTGGAGTTGCCTAAAGGAAGTCAAGCCACTTGTCGTGTTTGATGGGGAACGCCGGATGGCTCTGGAGCCAATGTAGTGTAATCTGGCCTCATCTCACGTTGATTTGCAGTACACTGAGCACTTTCGTGTTGCTGCGGTGACCTCAGGGTCACTCTAGACTTGTATCAGTGTTCTTGGGGACTCTCTGGAGTTCCATCAAGGAAGTCAAGGCTCCTTTCATGTTTGATGGTGCACATGGAATTGCTCTGCACGCAATGCAGGGGAATTTGATCTCATCTCTCTTCGAGTGGAAAGTCTCATGGACTTTCTCGCGTTGCAGAAGGAACCTGGGTTATATTCTCGAGTGACGAAGGGGATGGCCCCTCATAACGCGTGTTTGTTCAGCGACATCAGGCCTCCAGTCTCGTTGCGAGGGACAACTCGAGATTCACTTCGAGACTTGGCAAGTCAATAAGGAGGACACCTCTCGAGGTGAGGCGGGAGACCCAGTGTCCTTTCAAGTTGCCACAGGGACACTGGGATTCCTGTCAATTTTCAAGAGGACTCAGTCATCGTCTACTTTTGAAGCATTGAATTCCGCTTTCCATTCGTGTTGTCAAAGGGATGTGAGGCCACATGTCAAGATGAGGTGGGGAAATAGGGCTTTCTATAGGGTCTTCAAGGGGATTCAGGAATCCCTTCATCTGATGAGATGAAAGACGAGCCTGCACTCAAGTCACTGCAGGGAATTCCGGCCTTATTTTGAGTCAGGGCATCTCGGTGTCCATTTCACTTGAGGCAGCAAACTGAGGGTCCCTCTCACATACCTAGAGCTGAGAAAAGCCTCCGCTTGAGCTGCTGTGGAAAGTGGGCATTCCTCTTGATTCGAAGCCAGGAAATCAGCTCTCATCTCGAAATGATTTGGGGTACACGGAGCTTTTCTCGAGTTGCTGTGCTGAACTTGGTGTTCTTCTATACTTGGGACGGTGTTCTCTGGGAATCTCTGGAGTTGCCTAAAAGAAGTCAAGCCACTTGTCCTGCTTGATGAGGAATGCTCTAGAGCCAATGCAGGGAAATCAGGCCTCACCTCAAGTTGATTTGAGGTAAACGGGGATATTTCGTGTTGCTGCGTTGACCTCAGGGTCCCACTAGACATGTGACAGAGTTATTGGGGACTATGTGGAGTTTCATCTAGGAAGTCAAGGCTCCTTTCGTGTTTGATGGGGAACACCGACTTGCTTTGCATGCAATGCAGGGGAATCAGGCCTCGTCTCACGGCAAGGGGGAATTCTCATGGTTTTCTCGAGTTGTGGCGGGAAACTGGGTTATATTCTCGAGTTACAGCTGGGATGGCCCTTCAAAACTTGTGTTGGTTCAGTGATATCAGGACTCCTGTCTAGTTGTGAGGGACACATCGAGATTCTCCTCGAAGCTTGGCAGGGCAATAGGGACGCCTCTCAATGTGAGAGGGGCAACCCAAGGTCCTTTCCAGTTGCCACAGGAATTTTGGGATTCCTATCAATTTTCAAGAGGAGGGAGCGATACTCCCCTTTTGAAGCATTTAAATCCACGTGCCTCTCGAGTTTCAAAAGGATGTGAGGCCTCCTGTTGAGATGAGCCGGGGAACTAGGGCTGTCTCTAGGGTCTCCACAGGGGATTAAGACATCCTTTCATCTTGTTTGATGAAAGACGAGCCTGCATTCAAGTCACTCCAGGGAATTCCGGCCTTATTATGAGTCAGGGCATCTCGGTGTTCATTCCACTTGAGGCAGCAAACTCAGGGTCCCTCTCACATACATATACCTGACAGAAGCCTCCTCGTCAGGTGCTTGTGTAAAGTTGACATCCCTCTTGAGTCAAAGCCAGGGAATCAGCTCTCATCTCGAGATGATTTGGGGTACACAGAGCTTTTCTCGAGTTTCTGTGCTGAACTTGGTGTTCCTCTAGTCTTGAGATGGTAGTCTCGGGTAATCTCTGGAGTAGCCTAACGGAAATCAAGCCACTTTGTGTGTCTGATGGGGAACGAGTGATGTCTCTGGAGACAATGCAGGGGAATCGGGTCTCATCTCGAGTTGATTTGAAGTACACGGTGCACTTTCATTTTGCTGCAGGGGACCTCAGGGTCTCTCTAGACTTGTGACAGTGTTCCTGGGGACTCTCTGG
Organism: Muntiacus reevesi; assembly: GCF_963930625.1. Lineage (NCBI taxonomy): Eukaryota > Metazoa > Chordata > Mammalia > Artiodactyla > Cervidae > Muntiacus > Muntiacus reevesi. The sequence continues at coordinate 41,105 of NW_027077990.1, read as the reverse complement.
AGTTCCATCAAGGAAGTCAAGGCTCCTTTCGTGTTTGATGGGGAACACGGACTTGCTCTGAATGCAGTCCAGGGGAATCGGGCCTCATCTTGAGTTGATTTGGAGTACACGGAGCCCTTTCATGTTGCTGCGGGGACCTCAGGGTCCCTGTAGACTTCTGACAGTGTTCTTGGGGTCTCTCTGGAGGTCCTTCAAAGAAGTCAAGTCTCCTTTCCTTTTGATTGGGAACACGGACTTAACCTGCATACATTGCATGGGAACTGGGCCTCATCTCGCGGTGAGGAGAAAGTCTCATTGTTTTTCTGGAGTTGTGGAGGGAACCTGGTTATGTTCTAGAGTTACGGCGGGGATGGCCCTTCAAAACTCATGTTTGTTCAGCCATGTGTGAACTCCTGTCTAGTTGCGAGGGACACCTTGAGATTCTCCTCAAGGCTTGGCAGGACAATAGTGACGCCTCTCGAGGTGACGGGGGAGACCCAGTGTCCTTTCAAGTTGCAACAGACATACTGGGATTCCTGTCAATTTTCAAGAGGACTCAGTCATCGTCTCCTTATGAAGCATTGAATTCCGCATTCGACTCGTGTTGTCAAAGGGATGTAAGGTCACCTGTCGAGATGAGGTGGGGAAATAGGGCTTTGTCTAGGGTCTCCACAGGGGATTCAGACATCACTTCATCTTTTGAGATGAAAGACAAGCCTGCATTCAAGTCACTGCAGGGAAATCCAGCCTTATTTCGAGTCAGGGCATCTCGGTGTCATTCCACTTGAGGCAGCAAACTCAGGGTCCCTCTCACATACCTAGAGCTGAGAAAAGCCTCCGCTTGAGCTGCTTGTGGAAAGTTGGCATTCCTCTTGAGTCGAAGCCAGGGAATCAGCTCTCATCTCGACTGTTTTGGGGTACACGGAGCTTTTCTCGAGTTGCTGTGCTGAACTTGGTGTTCCTCTAGACTTGGGACGGTGCTCTCGGGGAATCTCTGGAGTTGCCTAAGGGAAGTCAAGCCACTTGTCTAGTTTGATGAGGAAAGCGGGATTGCTCTGGAGCCAGTGCAGGGGAATCGGGTCTCATCTCGAGTTGATCTGGGTACTCGGAGCACTTTCGTGTTGCTGCGGGGACCTCAGTGTCCCTCTACACTTGCGACAGTGTTCTTGGGGACTCTCTGGAGTTCCATCACGGAAGTCAAGGTTCATATCCTGTTTTATGGGGAACACGGAATTGCTTTACATGCGATGCAGTGGAATTGGGCCTCATCTCACGGCGAGGGTGAATTCTCCTGGGTTTTCTTGAGTTGTGGTGGGGACCTGGGGTATCTTCTCGAGTTACGGCGGGAATGACCCTTCAAAACTCATGTTGTTCAGTGACATCAGGACTCCTGCCTAGATGTTAGGGACACCTCGGTATTCTCATCGAGGCTTGATAGGGCAATAGGGACCCCTCTCAAGGTGAGGCGAGAGACCCAGGGTTCCTGTCCAGTTGCCACAGGGATATTGGGATTCCTATCAATTTTCAAGAGGAGTCAGGAATCGTCTCCTTTTGAGGCATTGACCTCCACGTGACTCTCGAGTTTTGAAAGGAGTGTGAGGCCTCCTGTTGAGATGATACGTGGAACTAGGGCTTTCTCTAGGGTCTCCACAGGGGATTCAGACATCCCTTCATCTCGTGAGATGAAAGACGAGCTTGCATTCAGGTCACTGCAGGGAAATCCGGCCTTATCTCGAGTCACGGCATCTCGGTGTCCATTCCACTTGAGGCAGCAAACTCAGGGTCCCTCTCACATACCTATAGCTGAGAGAAGCCTCCTCTTGAGGTGATTGTGGAAAGTTGGCATTCCTCTTGAGTCAAAGCCAGAGAATCAGCTCTCATCTCGAGATGATTTGCTGTACACGGAGCTTCTCTCTAGTTGCTGTGCTGAACTCGTGTTCCTCTAGACTTGGGATGGTGTTCTCGCGGAATCTCTGGAGTTGCCTAAAGGAAGGCAAGCCACTTGCTGTGTTTGCAGGGGAACGCCTGCTAGCTCTGGAGCCATTGCAGGGGAATCAGGCCTCATCTCGAGTTGATTTGTGGTACATGGAGCTCTTTTGTGTGACTGCGGTGACCTCAGGTCCCTCTAGACTTGCGACAGTGTTCTTGGGGCCTCTCTGGAGTTCCATCAAGGAAGTCAAGGCTCCTTTCTTGTTTGATGGGGAACACGGAATTGGTCTTCACGCAATGCTGGGGAATTGGGGTTCATCTCGTAGCGAGGGGGAAGCCTCATGGTTTTTCTCGAGTTGCAGCGGGCACCTGAGGTATATTCTCCAGTTGATTTTTGGCTGCACCAGACCACTGAGGAAGTTACCTTTTGACTATCCTTGATGACTGTTGTTAAATCCATCAAATTCTTTACATTTAATAGTGGAAACAAATGTGGTTAATGTAAGTTTGAAGTCAAGAATGCCAAATTAATTTGCCTCTCTATCCCTGTGTTCCCCTTCACAGCTAAAATTTTCACCAGAGCACTGGAGAATTCTTTGCTAAATATATATTCCACAAAATGTTATTCTTATGAAATTTTAAAATCTTTAATCAATAACTTTGGTAAATGGTGGACTAAATTAAAAAAAATAAAATATTCGCCTATGCAGCATTTCCTATGTTTATTTTATCATGCAAGTCTTCTTTCTCTTCTCTTTCTCTCTCTCTCTTTTTTTTTTTTTTTTTTTTTGCAGGTCTTCTATCTTCAAATGAGCATCTTGGGGTTTAGTGTTCCCCCAAACACCCTATAAAGAGCTACCCTAAGCCAACTTTTCAAGCACAGTTATAAGGTTCTTTTTGGTAGATTCATGTAGCATTTATTAATTAGAGTGGATGAAGAATAACGATGCCTCCTTAACCTTGCCACCATGTTATAAGGAAAGCAAGTCTGGCACATAACTATGAAACATTTACTAAACAGAAATTCATTATTAATAAAACATGCATGCATGCTAAGTTGCTTCAGTTGTGTCCGACTCTTTGCAACTACGGACTGTAGCCCACCAGGTTCATCTGTTTATAGGATTCTCCAGGCAAGAATACTGGAGTGGGTTGCCACACCCTCCTCGATCTTCCTGACCCAGAAATCCAATCAGCACCTCTTACATCACCTGCATTGGCAGGTGGGTTCTTTACCACTAGTGCCACCTGGCAAGCCCACAATAATAAAACATAAGGTAAATCTCAATAAAATTCAGATCTCTGCTCTTTTAAATGCACTGATCACAGCCTGCATGAAAGATTCACTCAAGGCAGAACAATACAGGCAGATTTAGGTTCAACTTTTGGACTCAACATCTTTTAGAGATCAAGCCTCAAGTACCATCCCTAAGGTTACTGGCTACACAGTTTGCTAGATTTTATTTCCTGCTCAAAGAATAGAAGGGGTTGTCTTAAAATATTTCTGCCACATCAAAAGGCTTGAATAACACTTGTTTCACCAATGACAGTAAAATGAATTAGCACAATTTTATGTCACCTTTTCTATACTGAATATTCTTAAAATCATTTCAGACATTGTTATACACACATTGGGACATGTTTTATAACATCAGTTACCCTAATTTGCATCTTAGAGCAATGTGGTTGTGGTGTGAAATTATGAAAGGGGAGAAGGGAAAGAGCTACCTCATCGAACCATGTTGCCAAATGTGTTCTGTGAACCAACTGCATTAGAATCACCTGTAGTTCTTTCAAAATGAAGATTACTCCAAGTAATTACATGCACACCCTATCTGAGAGTCACTGGCACAGAGAATCAGCCTAAATCTTCTGGAAATGGCTTCAAAATTTTGTATCTCCTGTACTTTTGCAGCCATTTTGTGCCAAAACAAAGGGAATATGATGACAGTAAAGATCGATAAAAATTTTAAAGCTAAACTTACATGATTCAAGAAGGTCCCACAGTTTTCCTTTTCTGGATGTCACCACCAGGAATAAGAGCCACAAGATTTAATAACTGATGTGGCAATGGGTACCAACCAACCAGAATTGATGCCTTCCAGCCTGCAGGATCAGTGAACTGGCACTTTGTTGTTCCTGTATGTTATCAGCCCACAAATAACCATCGACCTCCCTGGCTGGCATACAGACAACTGCCTATAAGTAGTGGTGGGGTGATTTTTTTCCCTTTTTCTTTATAACTTTTATGTTGTGTTTTCTTTACTGGATTTGCTGTGTACTAACAATCGGTTGGTTGGATAGAGACAGTAGTGTCTTTGAGCCAACTCCTATTGACTTTGTAAAGTCAGTTGTTTGTATCTTTTCCAAACTCTACATTCAGTGATATCACACTGTTGCTTGAACTGGATCACTGTGGGAGTGTTTCTATCAAAGTGAATACTACCAATATGCTTCCCTCTCATAGCTGGTTGTTATACATTTTGCAGCACACCACTGGAGAGAGAGATTATTTTTTTTCACACCACTACTGTAATACATATAAATGTACTAGATATAACATTTATCATTTTAAACATTTTGAGTGTCCAGTTAAGTGGCATTAAGTGTGTTCACACTGTTGTACAACACCATCACCTCCATCTCCAGAATTATTTCATCCTTCCAAACTGAAACCTTGTACCCACTAGACCACAACTCCACAGCCCTGGATAACCAGTGCTCTACTTTCTGTCTATGAATTTGTCTATTCCAGGCAGCTCAAAAAAGTGGAATCACACAGTAACTGTCTTCTCATGTCTGACTTCTCTCACGTAGTGTAATGATTTCAAGGAACACCCATGTTCTAGCATGTTTCAGAATTTCATTCCTTTTCAAGGCTGAATAATATTCCATTTTATGTATATACCATATTTTGCATATCTGTTCACATGTTGATAAATATTTAGACTATTTCTATGTAATTTTACTGAGGCGTAATTCACATATAACAAAATTATACATTTTAGGGCACACTGTTTGATGCACTTTGAAAGATGTATATATCCATGCAAACACAACAAAGATACAAAATAGTTCCACCACTCCCACCACGCTAGAAAGCTTCCCCCTCACCTCCTTTTAAAGACTTGGTTATTTGCCTGCACCGGGCCTTAGTTGCATTGTGGGGCTCCTCCTCACCTAGTATCCGCAGCGCGTGGCCTTAGCTGTGCTGCAGCACGCAGAACCTTGGTTCCCGGAACCCGTGTCCCATGCACTGCAAGGATAATTCTTAACCACTTGACTCTTGGGAAAATCCTTCATCCTTTACCTCTGTCAACATGCCCCAAACTCCCTGTCTCAGGCAACTGCCATTGTGATTTCTATTAATACAGATTTATTCTGCTCGATGGAGAATTTTCAGTAAATAAAATTAGACAGTATCATACTTGATTCGGGCTCAGCTTTTTCACGCAGCATAATGTTTGCAAGACTCATCTGTACTGCTGTGTGTCTCAGTGATTCTTTCCTTTTTGTTGCTGGACAGCATTCCACTGTCAAGGACTGTGAAGAATCTGAGATTTTATCCTGTTTGCAAGCTAAAAAGTTAGGCTGCCTCGGATTCATGCTTGTACCAGATCAAATATGATTTTTTTGCATGTAAGTTATGCCTCAATAAACTTATACAGGTAAAAACAACCTAAATGTCCACACATAGTAAATCTTGAGTCATAGCTGAGGAACCCTAAGCTTAGAAAACCTCAATCTTTAATAAGAGACTTCAAGAAAATCTGCCCAACCTTTGTTCCTGGAAGGAGACATTATCTTCATCATACTGGACTCCAAAAAATTTGCCTTCTGCTCCAGATGGAGAAATTATATTTTCCAAGGGTATCTTCTGTGCAAGTGTTTTTTTTTTTTTTTTTAAAGAAGATTGTCTGGAGCAAAACTGTCAGCACCTCTATTCATAAGACATGTGGAAACACAAGGGACCCATGGGAATCATGTCTCAGTGTCTGGTGTGTGAATGAAGTGAAGTGAAACTTACTCAGTCATATCTGACCCTTTGTCACCTCATGTGTATACAGCCTGTGGAATTCTTCAGGCCAGAATGCTGGAGTGAGTAGCCTTCCCCTTCTCGAGGGAATCTTCCCAACCCAGGGATCAGATGGAACCCAGGTCTCCCACTTTGCAGGTGGATACATTTGTTTGTGAAAATAATGTTTGTCAAACATTTGTGTGAGAATACATTTGTTTATTCACTCTCCTGTTGATAAATATTTGTTTATTCATCTCCTATTGATGAATGTGATTCACTCTCCTATTGATGAACATGGAGATTGTTTGCACTTTGGGCTATTATGAATAAAGTTGATATGAACATTCTTAGACACATGTTTTGGATCTCTATGTTTTAATTTCTCTAGGGTAAATACCTAGGACTGTAATTGCTAGGCCATATGATAAGTCTATGTTTAACATTATTAAAGCATTGCCTGGTTTCAAAAATAGTCATAATTTTTTTACTTCTGCCATTAGTGTATGAGAGTTCCAGGCGCTCCCCCTCTTTGCCAGTAAATATCAACATTTTATCGAGTCTACTTTATTATTATTATTTTCTCTCTGTCTTTCTCTATATATCTCATCCCCACTCTTTCAGAGAAAGTTGCAGATATGACACCACTTTACCCCTAATGTTTTGAAGTGTGTTTCTTAAAAAAACTTTTATATGACCACAGTACTATTATTAAAGTCAGGAAATTAATATTGATACAATACTGTTATCTAACTTAGAGATTTTATTCAGAATTCACCAACTTTGCCCATAAGGGCCTATTTTGCAAAAGAAAATCTGATATTATGTGTCATTTAATTATAATAGCCTTTTGATTCTTAACAGAGTGATTTGTATTAGTTTTTACATTAGAAGCAAATGGCCCTGTGATCTTAATCTCTTTTTAGGCATTATGATCTCCATTTTTATCTTTATTTTTATTTATTTATTTAATCTTTATTTTTAATAAGTTAACTAATTAATTACATAAAGCAATACATTCACATGGCTCAAAATTTTAAAAGCATGAAGTATTCAAAGGGAAAAATCTTTTTTCTACTCTACTCTCAGGTTCCCAATTTGGAGACTCCCCAAATAGAAATTTGTAATCGACCCCTAATTGACTATGTATACTTTTTTTTTTACACAAATCTGCTGACTATTGTTTGCCAAACACTTGAGATGGAGGAATTCATTTTCTTTTAAAGCAATGAGGTAATCTGGCAATGATGAGAAAAAGGATTGCTGTAAAGCTACTTCCTCTTTCAAATTAAATTGATCTTAGTCAGATTAAGAAGCTACTTACTACTACCTGTCTCCTTACTTCTCTATCTCCCCCCGCAGGGGACTGTGTCACCAGGACCTAATGCTGAAGCTTGTCACAGGTGAGGGACTTTGTGCAGAGGAAAGAAATAAAAAACTTGATCCACCCAGATGGCTCAAGAAATCCAGATCATCTCTGCCTTTCTCCTCTTGTTCTTATGTTACTTGGGAGAAAGATTCTAGAGGACAGAACTACACAAGGACCGTGTCTAATTTCTGGAGGAAGACCTTCTTTAAGACTCTGGGCTAGGACCCTCTCGGGTCAGTGACAGTGATTCAGGCAAGATTTGCCTTATATTCTGAGAATGGTAACGTGGAAATGGTAAAATAGTCAAGTGTCACAGGCACTGGCAGTGAAGACCCAGGTGTGCAGATGAGTCTTGTCACTTGCCCCTGGGTATGGCTGTTATATTTTCCAAATACAACATATAACCTGAAAGAAACTTTCCCAAATAAGTGAATTTATTTATATTAAAATTTCCAGTAGGATAACCATAATATATAGCTATTTGCAGGTTGTTAATTCATTATTGGAAATCTTCTTACTCTCTTATGACCTACTTGCATTTAAAAAAAAAAAATGGCTCTACTAGTTTTTTCTTTTTTTCTTTTTTAAAGATTATAGTGTAGAAAATTTCACACACAAAAAATAGAACACAAATCTCCATATTCTCTTATCCTCCAGCTCCAAGTTTTCAGCTCAAGGACAAGCTTTTTCTATTTCTGCTCGACCCACCTCAACCCCCAACCCTTCATACAGATGGTTGAAGCAAATCCTAAAGCAAAGCAAAGCAAATCATCTTATACCATCATTTCATCCATAAATGTTTCAGCATGTTTTCTTAAAAGGCAGTGAGTCTTTTAAAAAAATAATTTAAATTCCTTTATCATTATCCACGATTCCTTAATATTATCAAAGATCTAGTGTTCATATTTCCTTGATTGCCATAATATATAATTGAGCTTCTTTGTTTAAATCAGGGTTCTTGGCTGATGTATCACTTAAGATTCTCTGATCTTTATCTTCCTACTCAGTCTCTCTTTTGAGGAGGGTATTTATATTGAAATATAGTTGATTTACTCCCCTGGTGGTTCAGCAGTAAAGAATCCGCCTACAATGCAGGAGACACGGGAGGCTTGGGTTCAATCCCTGGGTCGGGAAGATCCCCTGGAGGAGGGCAGGGCAACCCACTCCAGTATTCTTGCCTGGAGAGTCCCATGGAAAGAAGAGCTGGTGTTCTGTAGTCCATAGGGTGGCAAAGAGTCAGACGCGATGGAAGAGACTGAGTATGCATGAGCACATAGCCGATTTATAATGTTACATTTGTTTCAGTTATACAATACAGTGAATCAGTATTTTTACAGATTATACTCCATTTTATTATGAAATAATGACTATTTTTTCTGTGCTGTACAATACATCCTTGGGGTTTATTTACTTCATACATAGTAGTTTTTTAATTTCAATTTTTTAAATTCTGAAAGTATGATAACACATTTACAGGAGACTTGGAAAATACACTGTATATTACAATTATTTTTTAAGGAGATAAATTAAGATTTTTAGTTGGAGTTTTAGTATCAAACTCTCAAAAATTAATAGAATGAATATGTAGAGAAATAGAATGATATACTAGACCTGAAAAACACTATGAACCAATTCAATATAATTAAGATTTATACAATTTTTACACAACAGTAGGACACAAATTCTATTCAAGTTCCCATAGACTGTAAATTGGGAGACTCTGGAACTTATCCAAGGACATAAAACAACGTGCAAAAATTTCATGGTCTTAAAGGTATTGAAATCACACAGGGTCTGTTCTCTTATCACAGTGGAATTACGTTAGAAACCAACATAAAAAGATATTTGAAAATAACCCACATCTTTTCAAGTGCAATGTGACATTTACCAAGAGAGTTACTCAGTCTCTCTCTATTTTCTTGATAAAGGATATAAATCGGAAAATATTTCTTAAAGTTAACCTTTACTGTAGGTAAGCTGCAGTTGCAGGTATGGTGCAAATTCAAACTGAAATAGTATTTAAAAGCATCCATTGGCAGAGTTCTCTAATTTACCACGGCAGATTTGAACTATAATAACTGAATAAGGTAAATCTATTACTTTGCAGACAAAGTATAAATATGTATGTTACACCAGATTACATTAAAATGTCTGTTAGTTTATTTTTCATTACCATTCCTGCTGTCAGTTCCACTTTCTCATTCACCTTAGTTATAGCTTAGTACTTAAAGTATTGAGTGGTCAAAGTTCAAACTTTAGGAGGAATGAAATGGCATTTCTTGGTCTTAAATTCTAATTATGCACCACAGGCTGAATTGTAGCTCTTTTCTCTCAAAATGTGTAGGTTTTCTGTTGATAAATTGGCATCTGTATTAGGGTGCAACCTTAGGGTAACTGACTGCTTACTTTTTAAGTTTTGTTAAACGCATATAGTGTGTTTGTATTTGCTGCATAATTGAGAAGTTTCATTTTTGCCCAAGTATTTTTTATTTTAAAGCTTTTTAGGAATTTGAAATCTTTCATCTTTGGAAAGAAATCTCAAGTTAATATTAAATCTTATTTTCAGTGGTTGAGTACTCAGATCCTGATTGAGGTGGTTTATTTGTAATACACTCTTTGTATCCTTAGGATCCTTAATTTAAAGTATACTGTATTTAATATTTTTAAAACACACAGTGTTTTAAAATACAATGTAATGTTAACTTTTTAATTAACTTCAGTTTTTGGAGTCCTGTATTATTAACTTTAGGTCAGTAGTATAATTTTATACACTATAGAGATTTTGTTGTGTCCTAGCTTTGTATTTTAATGCTTGCTGCGTTCAGTGTAAATGTTTCCTTATTGTTTTGTTTTTACCATGAAGATCAGAATTTGTGAGAAAGAGTTAGATGCAAAGGTTAATTGAGCACCTATACATTTGGCTGTTTAATTAAAATTCAGTTCCTCAGTAAACAGTAGTCACATTTTAGATGCTTAGTAGCTTCAGGTGGCAGTGGCTACTGTATTGGACAGCACAAATACAAGAAGAAAATGGCTCTGTCACTGCAGAAAGGTCTTTTGAATAGTGCTGCTTTGCAGTGAGTTAGGTTCTGTCTAGACTCTGGGAATACAGAGATAAACATGACTGACAAGGCAAACACTTAGCTCCTGGTGGGGTTGAGAGATGGCAAACAAATAGCTGATGTCCATCATGTCATCATTAGGAAGAAAGATGAAAGTGGGTAAGAGAGAAGATGTAATGAAACAGTGTGCGGGGAGGTACCTGTTAACTAGGTGGTCAGGAAATGCCTTCTTAATATTTGCATGTCAGTGAATGAAGAGAAGGAGCAAGTCTTGTGAAGACCTGTAGGAAGACCCTTCTAGGCACAGGGAACAGCAAGTGCAAAACCCTGAAGTGAGAACAGATTGGACATACTTGAGGAATGGCAGCAAGGCATGTGCAAGTGAGGTCCTGGGAGAATGGTGGGTGATGAGGGGGGACATGACGGACAGTAGCCACATCATGTGGTACCTTGTGGTCTGTGGTAAAGACTTAGAATTTTAACCTGAGTGTGGTGAAAAGACATTGGAGGGTTTTGAGCAGAGGAGTGGCATGATCTAAATTATGTTTATTTAACTTTAATATGCCAGATTTACAAATAAAACAGTTAAAAACCCCCATGCCCTCCTTCTCCAACTCTAGCAAAATGGGCCCAACTGAGATCATTGATCCCATGGATGACCTGTCCTTCCTTTATATATATTATCTCCTTTATCCTTCCCTGTAATATTGTGAAGTAGGATTTGTGTTTTAAAAGATCACCCTGGCTGCCGTGTAGAGAGTTAAGTTTAGGGGGGCAAGAGGAAAAGCATGAGGGCCTTTGGGAGCCTGAGACAGCAGTCTTAAGTGAGAGGTGATGGTGGCTTGGAGTCGAACGGCAGGTGGTGGTTGAAGTGATGAGAAGCAGCCAGATTCTGGTGAAACCAGCAGGAATGCTGGTGTATGTAGTTAAGGAAAGAGGAGCAGGGGTGATGCCTGTACTGTGGTCCAGATGATGATGTGACTGCCCATAGGAGAGTTCAGTTTATTCATGTTAAGTTTAAGATACCTAGTAGAAGTCCAGAGGTTGTCAAGGACACATTTTTAGGTTAAGAAAAAGAGGAAAACCCAGTGAAGGTAACTAAGGAGATATGCTGCAATAGCTAGCTGTTGATTTATGGTCTGAGTTTGGCCTCCAGGTTTGCTAGAGCTGGAGCTAGCTATTGTAGTGTCTCATGTCCCATATCCCAAGCAACCCCTCAGCCACTGGCAGACTGGAATGATTGGTCCTCTGGATAGTAGGGAATCAGTGTTTCAGGTAGGAGAACATGATACATTGAAGAATACTGCTGAAGAATTTAGACAAACACATTGATTTGTGAAGGTATTAAATGTCTTTAATGAGCAATAGAATTTCTAGAGAATATAGTTACTCTTAAATGGAACACTAAGTAGAAGATTTTCTTGTATACTTTATAAATATTGCATTAGTAGTTCAAAATCAGAATTTTATTAAATTTTACTTTCTCCCTTTTTTTCTCATTTTAAGTAGATGAAATGCATGTAAAAATGAAAGCACCAAAAAGAACTGTGGGTGAAAGTTGGATGGCCTAACAGTTTATTCAGATTTTAAGATTTATTTACATATTATATCATTAGCAAAAGGTGTGTTATAAGGGTAAATTTGTAAGTGAATATTGACAAGTTGTTAAGTTTCTGCTTAAAGTCTTATTTGCTATTTTAAGTTATTGTTTCTTACAGATTTTCTAATCTGTGCTTATTTTACTAGGAGTCATGGCTTTGAAAGAATTACCTTACTGATTTCAAACACCATTTTAGGAGTAATTTTCCATATGCCTTAAAAGAAATAACCAAGCAAAAAAAGGAAAGGGACAAATAAAAGATATTGCCATTCTCATCCACTGTTTAACCTGACATTTTCAGAAAACAGTCTCACACTGAACTTTGTACACTGCAAGTAGTTGTTATCTAGACTGTGAAGTAAAGATAAAAGCTGTAGTATCTGATCTTAAACAAGTCACTTTAAGCCCTGGACTTCCAATTTTACTTAGATTTTATTTTTATTTTTAATCTGTGAAGTGAATGTTTTGTGCTAAAAGAGTGTCAGTTATCAAATTGTATAGATAAGAATTTAATAAAAATTTGCTTAGAGTGGATAGTTTGTTTGTGAGAGGCACTGTGTAATTACTGAATCTTTGAGAGCATAACATCACTAGTTTCTGCTCTCATTTATATACACAAGGAAGCGTAATGTAACTGTTATCAGTATCCTGATGGAAGAGGGATAATTGAAGAAAAGCAGTTCTCTTTTTTAAAATAAGTGAAAAGAACAAATTATGGATGAAGTTTCACTGGAAAAGTGTAAGCCTGGAAGTTATTTGAAATGTTTACCTGAAGTAAGAGCAGATAAACGTAAAAACAAATTACCAAATAAAACTTGACAAGCAGATACAGATACTCAAGGTGCAATTCCCCAAATGAGCAAACGCTTGAACAGATTTTAAAGTCTTTGTCAGAAGGTTCTTAAACTTATCAAAAGGAAGAAACTACTTGGAGAATCAGTGAGGCTCTTTGGGCAGAGTTCAGAGGATATGCTCAGAAGTGATAAGTATGTTGTAGGCAGATAGACTTCATTCACTGAAGTTTTTTGGTCTCTCACTGTAAGTAAAGTATTATGACAGATAATTAGATGCCCTAAGGTATATTCTTTGATCTCTTAAGTGATTCATAAATTGCAAAAATCAATACCAAATCTTAAAATTGATAAAAATGTGTGTCAGACTCTAGTCATGAGATGGAAATCATACCAGTGATTTTCACAGAGAATTTAATACAACCGGTTGTTAACTAGGCATTTCCACTTAATAGTGGAAAGACAAAAGGGAACAGCAAGGTCTTGTCGGAAGCCACCACTGCCTCCTGACCGGAGAGCAAAGAGAAGAGGGCAAGTGGCTGGAAAGAAAGGCTGCAGCCCAAACTCAGGCCTCGAGGAAGGGGTTTGCACTCAGCTGGGACTAATGTCTTTGGGATCAGGAGAGGGGCCCAGTGGGGTAAGGGTACAGGGCTCAGCGAAGAGGGTTCTGCTGGCTGGCGCTGGTGTTCTAGGGGCACGGTGATACTGGTTCTGTGTCAGGAAGATACAGACTGGAACCAACTCTGGCTGCTAGAATGAACTGCTGCTGGCCTGAAGAGTGGTTGGGTTGCACTGGTGGCAAAAGGAAGCAAAAAATAGGACTAGGAAGCAAACAGAAAGTGCCGCATTTTCCTCCTCCAGCTTTCTGGTCTCAAGTACCCCTTGACTTCCAGGTGGCTCAGTGGTGGAGAGCCCTCCTGCCAGTGCAGGGACAGATTTCAATCCCTGGGTTGGTAAGATCTGCTGGAGAAGGAAATGACTACCCATTCCAGTATTCTTGCCTAGAATATCCCATGGAAAGAGGAGCCTGGCGGGCTGTAGTCCACGGGGTTGCTGAAGAGTCTGACACAGCTTAGTGACTAAACAAAAACAAGCACTTTATTGGCAGAGCCTAACAATAAGCAAACTGTAAAGGAGAAAATGTGACTCACCCCCAGGATCACAAAGTAAGAGCGTGGAAGGGTAGTTTTAAGGCTGAGAAACAAAAGCTCAATAACTTGCAGGAAGAAAAATGAATCTACATCTTTCACACAAGGCATATTTAAGTGTCATTAGAACTTTATAGTCAAGAAATGCTATAGGAATTAATAGGAGAAGACAGATCCTTGTTAGGATAAACAGACAAGGCAGTGTTGGAGAGTAGTGTTTTAATGTGAATGTGATTTTAGCAGGCAGAAGTGAAGTGAGGGATGATTGCAGTAATGGAAGGAGATATTATAGGGTATGAGAAAGCTATAAAATTGCATAATGGAGGACATGGGACAGACCTGGATCAAATTGGTTTCTACTGATGACTAACTTTAATGCTGAAAGTCATTTTTTGTCTCTGACTCTCATTTCTCTTTCATCCTTGATCCTTTAGGCATTGAAGACTATTATTGGTTGGATCAAAACCATGTTTTAGGACCATTAATTTAGAGTTTCTGGAGTTGGAGGTGACAGAGAATCAAATATGGAAATACTTTCTTGAGCAAGTAAGTTGTTACTTGCTCCAGATACAGTTTTCTTATTAACACAGAAGTTTTTAATCAGGTCCATGGATAAGGTTGAGAATATCCTTCAATGCGTGAATATAATTACATGTGATTTTTATGTTGTCAAGGAAGAGGTTTCAGGTGTAATTTTCATCAAAATGAGATTAAATAAAAGGATGTTTGGAATTTGGTAGACCATTAAATGTAAGTAAACTACTCAAGAGCATATGGGTGTACTGTCATTATTCACTTTATTGGGCACTTAATATGTTGAAGGCACTTAGGAAAAAGAATGTAGGGTAATAAAAGTATATCAGTATAGTAGGGAGCTGGTCCTGCTCTTTCATGGGGGGCATAGGTCCTAGGGAGGGCTGCCTGCCTAGGTAGTGATTTGTGCTAAGATATAGAAGGTGAAAAAGGAGTTAACGATGAAGACACTGAGGTGGTGAAATTGTGGCATTTTTAACAAAAGTGGATTGACAGTATTACCATAAATTTCCCTAGTGATTTGTTTTGAGGGTCCGCAGGCTGCTCTTGAACTTCCATAAGGAAGCGTGTTGAATATTTCTCAGATAGCCTTTGGAGGCTATCTATTAAATTCACAGATTCAAGTTAGAGGAGCCAATGTGGCCTAAGCTGGTGGTCTTCAATTTTGACCTGATGTCTAGATTTTTTTTAATCTTGGGTTGAACTGTGGAGTTACAAAAGATATTATTTTCATTGTGGTAAGATGTCCATAGCATAAAAATTAGCATTTTAACTATTTTTAAAGTGTACTGATTGGTGGCATTAAGTACATTTCACATTTTTCATGTTACCAGTCTGAAACTCGGTACACATTAAATAACAGCTTCCTATGCTCTTCTCCCTCCAGGTACTGGGAACCGCTATTGCATTTTTCCCCTTTATTAATTTGACTGTTCTGGTACCATGTATCAGTAGAAACTGAAAACACTGTTTTATGTCTGGCTTAACTTCACTTAGCATGATATCTTTAAGGTTTATTCATGTTGTGGCACTACTAGCATTTCATTCCTTTTTTTTTTTTTTTTAAATGGAGTTCATTTTTTAGAGCAATTTTAGATTCGTATTAAAATTGAACAGAAAGTACGGAGTCCTCATACACTACTCCTACCCCCATGGATGCACAGCCTCCCTCACGTCAGCGTCCCACACCAGAGTTGTGTATCTGTTGTAAAATACAAACCTCAGTGATACATCATTTACACTGGAGTCCTTGGTTTATGTGAGGGGTCACTCTTCTTGTTGTACAGTCTGAGTTTTGTGTAAAGACATAGTGTCATACGTGGTATTTTCACTGATCCAGAAGCAAGTTGCCCTCCAAATACACATTCTGCATCTATGGATTCAGAAAGCCACAATCCATACACATGATACACCATCTGCAGTTGGTTGAATATGTGGAGGCAGAACGGTATGGAGGGTTAACAGTATTCTTCACCACTATGCATTCACAGTTTAAAAGAACATGCCAGTTTCACTTAAAATTGTTCTTAATTAAGTAAAAAATTACTAATCTTATTAAGTCACAATCCTTGAAAACACGTAATTTTAATATTCTGTGTGGTGAAATGGAAAGTGTGCCTGAAGTATTTTGGCTGCATGCCAAAGAATGATGGTTGTCTCGAGGAAATGCACTTGTCATTCTGTTTGTATTTTCTGCAATGGACATGATTTTAATTTAAATGACTAACTATGCTTATTCAGACTTGGGTATTTGTAGATATTTTCTCAGAAATGAAAAAAATAAGCCTATCAGTTTCAGGAAAATAGTGTCTGTGCTAGAGATAAAATTTGAACTTTCAAGCAAAAATTAATATTTTTGGAGAACTTGTATCCACCATCTGAGTTTTATCTGTATATTCTATTTTTTTGCTCTTCATTTTTTTCATCTCTCTTCATTAGGCTTATTTAGAAGCTGCTAGAGGATTTACACACACACACACAAATACATACATACATATATATATATATATATATATATATATATATATAATATAAAATGAAGGAGAATATATGTATTCTCCTTTATTTCCGAGGACTGTTTTAACAGAGCACAGTGCTTGAGCTTGGCAGTTTTCTTGTTTGAGCGTACTGACCGTACTGACTGCAACGCTTCGCTCTGTTGGTTCCCACTGCTGTTAGGAAGTCAGCTATGAGTCTGAACTGTTGCTACTTTATAAAAGTTACTTCCCTCCCCACCCCCCCCACCTCCCCCATAAGACTTTGCTCCTTGTCTTTTATTTTCTGCTGTTTGACAATGATGTATCCAGGTGTGGTTTTCTTTTTTATTGATTTTCCTTGGAATTCAGTGAGCTTCTTAAATCTGAGATCTTGAGTGAAGTGTCTAAACACATCTGAAAAATTCTCACCTTTAAAATATTAATGCCATTTTTCTCCTTCCCTTTAAAGACTAATTGATTGTATATAAGACCCACTTACTGAATTTTTTGTTTCTCTTTGTCTCATTCAAACATACATTTGTTGAATTTGTTTTATTTTTATTTTTCAGTTCTAGAGTTTCTGTCCAGTTATTCCAGCACTGTTTGCAGAAAAAGACTCTTGTTTCTCTTTTGGATTGCTTCGGCTCCTTTGTCTGAAATCATCAGTTGACTGTACTTGTAGGCCTGTCTTGGGGCTCTTCCACTGACCTATGTTTGTCTGTTCGTTCACCAGTTCTGTGCTGTCTTGATTACTGTAGTACAGTAAGCCTTGAAATCGAGTGGTGTGAGTCCTCCAACATTGTTCCGCTTTGGACTTGTGTTGGGTAGTCTAGTGTTTGCCTTTGTGTGTAAACTTCAGAAATCATTTTGTTGATAACTATAAAGTAACTGGCTGGGGTTTTGATTGGAATTGTGTTGAATCTATAGATCTAGTTGGGAAAAATTGTTGCGTTAACTACTGAGATGATGTATAACTGGGATTGTTTTATGTAAGAGCTCTTTTTACTTCCAGTTCACCGTTACTCTGGCAGGGAGCCCTTACAGGTTCAGCTTGAAGTAGGGATAATATACCAGAGTCCCCATGTTTGTCTGGCTCTGGAGTTTGACTTTTCCCTGTGAGGCCTCTGAAAGGTTAGTTCCGTTTTCCAGGCTTTTCGTTGGAATTGGGTATTTGGTTCCACAGCCCTTGGAACCTGAGTACTGTGATCTTGCTTTATTTTGGGGACCCAGCAATTGTTCATCACCTTGTTACCTCTTGAATGCTTTTGAGTTGTTAAAAACTATTTCATCCAGCTTTTAAAGTTATTTTCAGGACGGGAATCAGTTCTAATTTCCTCCTCTATCATTGCTGAAAATGAGTTTCCCCAGTTTCCTGTCTCCCTCATAGAATTGGTGGTCAGTGTATTTAGACTTTAAAATTTTGTGTAAATTCTTGGAGGAGCGGGATGAATTCTCCCAACTTTTGAATGTCTGTTGACACCTTCCAGACAGTAATAGGTAAGTAGATCTTCAAAAGCTCTACCTGTGGTGAATAAATGATGCAGTTGAGTTTTTGTGTGGTCTGGTTAGTATAAAATGTGCCTTGGTTTTGGGCACTGAACAGTTGGGCAAAGAACCTACCAGTAGTTTTG
The DNA here is from genome assembly GCF_963930625.1 of Muntiacus reevesi. Classification (NCBI taxonomy): domain Eukaryota; kingdom Metazoa; phylum Chordata; class Mammalia; order Artiodactyla; family Cervidae; genus Muntiacus; species Muntiacus reevesi. The sequence goes on along the minus strand of NW_027077990.1, from coordinate 23,071 downwards.
GGTTTGTAGTATAGATTGCTACTCATCTGTCCCAGTTTTCATTCATTCTCTCTCCGTGATAGAATTCCCAGTTTTTTGCTGGGCTGTGCTGTGCTTACTCACTCAGCCAGGTCCCGACTCTCTGCGACACCATGACTGTAGGCCACCAGGCTCCTCTGTCTATAGGGATTCTCCAGGCAAGAATACTGGAGTGAGTTGCCATGCCCTTCTCCAGGGGATCTTCCCAACCCAGGGATGGAACCCAGGGCTCTCACAATGCGGCCATATTCTTTACCAACTGAGGCACCAGGGAAACCCAAGAATACTGAAGTGGGTGGCCTACCCCTTCTCCAGAGGATCTTTCCAACCCAGGAATCGAACTGGGGTCTCCAGCATTGCAGGCGGATTCTTTACCAGCTCAGCTAAAAGCTCACATACATGTATGCATTTAAGCAGACTTCAAATCCAGCTAATTTTTATTCCTGCTATACATCCCCCTTTCTCCTAGTCTGTACCAGCATTGTTTCTTGAGCTTGTCACGTCTTGCCTGTATTGCTCAAGTAGACATACAACTACTTCTTTGTTTAGAGTCTTGTAACTGATATTTTCTTTTTCATCAGCAGAAATGAAAGAACTTTTCAACTATGTTACTCCTGTGCTTGCAGAATTGATTTTAGTGTCCTTAGTTTTCAACTCTTTGTGATCTGGTCCCATTTGTCATTCCTAACCCTACATTTGATACCCTAATAACACCAAATATTAAAAATTTCCCTCCCCTTGTATTTGTGGTTCCTTACGACTGTGTCCTTTCTCATGCCTAATCCAGGGTTAACTTTCTTTTAAAATAAATTAGTTTCAGGTATTTTTTTAGTTTAATCAACTTTACATGTTTCTGAACATGAGAATAAATAGGCTCTGCTGTTGAATGCAGTGTAGCCTGAAATCTACACTGTGTTTATATAGTGTTTATATATCTAGTGGTTTTTATCCTAAGTTGCAAATTTTGTTTTTCTTAAGATAATCTGTTAGAAAAAGTGATTGTAATATGTGAGTCATAAAATTAAATTGTTTCAGAATTGGGCTTATCTAGACCAGTCTCCTGTTTCACATATAAGGAAATTGTGGCCAGGAGAAATTAGTGATTCTGTCAAGTCAAAATTAGTTAGAAGCAGAATCAAGGTCTGTCGTGAGTTTCATCCTAATATAAATATCTGCTTAACGAAAATCTTCAAGTGTGTTGAAGTTTTCAAGTGTTCTTATCCCTGTAGTACATCTAGGATTACCACACCATGTTTCAAGGGCCTGTAGTTCTTGTGTGAATAGCAACTTGGGTAATGAACTGAGCAGTATGCATTCTTAATTTATGCCTTAACAACTCTGATTCTGTAATGAATGGTTTGCTTACAGTCACTTTAATATACTTACCTTCTTGACAGTTCATTCTGGGAGGAATAGTTAAGTGTTTAAGTGAAACAGGCATGGTAGATACAACACTTAACAGTTATGTGTGTCTTTGTTTTTAGCATCAAGCATTGCACGATTCTCTCGAATAATGTAGATCACCTTTTACTGAATTTAACACTGTCTGATATCATGGTCTCCCTGGCAAATGCCTCAACTTTGCAGAAGGATTCCAGTTGGATAGAAAGGATAAGGAAATTTGTAACAGAAACCCTTGAAGATGGGTCTAGGCTAAACAGTAAGCAGCTGAACAGATTGCTTGGTGTCTCCTGGAGGTTAATGCAGATGCAGTCAGACAGAGGTGGGTGTCAATGCTCTGTCCTTACTTAAGAGAGGGGCTCTTACGCATACTGTTAATGTTGAGCATCTAATTTTGAGTTCATACCTGTCAAACATTTCATAGTCATTTACGTTCGAGCCATAAAAGGTAGCCAGCATAATCATGAAGGAATGTCTGCTTGAACCCTGATGGCTGAGAACACCCCCTTTTCGGTGGGTAGGTCCACTCTGAAGCTGATGGGTAGGTTTTCTACTAGATTACATAGTTGGAGTGAAAGAAGGTAAGTTTTATTAATAGGAAATGACATTGAGCCTAAGGATAAAGAAATACTTTTCTGATCTAGTTTGACTAGAAATTGGTGGATCCTTATCTCTTTACCTTTCTTGTAACTTGAAGTTATGTTGCATTAAGTCAGTTTTTAGTGTGACTTACTAATTCTTTTCATTGAAGCAGAACTTTGCTGTTTGGTTCCTGGCTTATCCACCTTTCTAGTATTGTGGTATTTGTTGTCCTTTCCTAGGTTTGTTGTCTCTTAGGAAAATTTGTACTGTAATCTCTGATTGGTTTGACTTTTTTATTAGGCCATTGATGTAGGATTTTGATGGCAGTCATCAGTTTGTGGCTAAAATCTGCTTCCTGATAGGAACAAGGTGCTTCTGTGCTTTTTAGAAGAATTATGGTGCTGGTGAAGAAACATTTTGACTCACATGCAGCTGTTTTCTCTTGTTTCTTAGAGGCTACAGAGTCTCTCATAAAGGCAGTTTATACATTGTATCAGCAGAGAGGCCTTCTCCTTCCAGTTCCGACTTTGTTACTGAAGTTTTTCAGTAAAAGCTATCAAAAAGTAGAACTGAGATCTTACAGAATCCGGTACAGTTCCTTTGTTATTTTGCTTTTCTTTTTCTTACCAGGTTACTTTGTAATCTGTATGAATAAGATGATAGGGTGATTAAATCTTTGGAGAAAATCTTCTTTTTATCCTTTTTGGTTTTATTATTATTTTTTTTAATAAAAAGGCATACATAATAGTTTCAGTAACCTTTATACACATAACTGAGAAGGTAAAAGTCTCTTTGAGCATATATTTCCACTTGTCTGCTTAACAGCTAAAGGACAATTATTGGAACCACCTGTAGCAGCCTCAGAATTTTGTTTTGCTTCCCATAAAAATTATGGAGGTTTAACCTCCGGCCCTTAGTGACATATTGGGACACATGGTATAAGAATGAGGGCAGTAGAAGAGGAGAGGTGTACAATAGGTGAAAGAGATTAAAAGGTGCAAACTGAGTTATAAAGTAAATAAGTCATGGGGATATAATATACAGCATAAAGAATATGACCAGTAACTTTTATTAGGACAGGTGGTTACTAGACGTATGGTGACCATTTGCAATGTGTACAGATGTCAGAGTATTATGTGATACATACCTGAAACTAACATAATACTGGGTGTCAAAAATGTTTCAATAAATTTTTAAATGGCGGTATCTTAAAGAGCAAAAGTGTCCAGCTTGGTTTGGTGCTGTCTGGTGATGCAGACAACACGAAGAGTAGAACTCAGGAATCAGTCTTAGATGTGGTGAGTTTGAGGTTTACTTGGGATAGTCTGGAAGAGATGTTTGGGTGAAAGATAACGGGATTTGTGGTACCTCAGCATACATAGGTAGTTGTTAGAACATATTCAAGTCTTTACTGTGAGTCAGGTGCTTTTCTTAATTTTTCAGTAATTCTCATACTTTTATGTAGGTACTGTTGGTTTCTGCCTTATAGAAGGAAGCTTAGGTTAAATAAGTTGGTGAGTGTCATGCTGTTAAAGGGCAGCCAGACTGAGACTTAAGTTCAAGTCTGGTAGACTCCAAAGGTTGTGTGTAAATCACTGAACTCTTGGGGGACAGCAAAAGTGATTGCCGTGTCCAAGATGAGACATTAGAGAGTGAGCAAGTATGTGCAAGAATGGAAATAACCCAAGTTTGAAGCCACTTAATGTGGGGGCACCCTATACTGAATGCATAAATGACTTAATATAGTAAAACGGTCATTACAAATTAGTGTAAATAGTTCACAAGCTAAGTAGAGCCTGTGTCCTTTAAGATAAAATTACAATGTACATAGTGCCCCAAACTACATAAACTTTTAAAATACAGTGGGTAAAACCTTAGAGAATACTATAGATGAATATAGTATGCCAGTCATCTTATAGGCTCTCAAATGTTTAAATAAATGTGGTGTATTTCCCTTTTCTTTGATGGTCTTAGATACCGTAGTAAAGTGTTATCACGTTGGTTGGCTGGTTTACCACTGCAGCTTGCACATCTCGGCTCCCGAAATCCTGAGCTTTCAACACAGTTTGTTGACATTATCCATACTGCTGCAGCCCGAGCAAATAAAGAGCTACTCAAAAGTTTACAAGTTACTGCTCTCCGAATCTATGGTAAGAGTGTTGTTTACCTGTGTATGTAATAATCGGTCTACCCCGACTTAAGAACAATGTTTCAAAGGGGAGATCTTTAGGTTTTACTTTTCCTTCAAATTATACATTAATTGTACCATGGTAAAATGAATAAAATATCAAACAGTAAATTCATTTTCAATAGTATTACTTAATACAATAGTTTAAGAAAACTAAAGGTTGTAGATGTTTCTTCAGATCTTAAATTATCTTTTAAGCCACGAAATTCACAAATTCAAAACTGATCAGGTATTTTTATAGAATTCTTTTGAAACTTTGATGGTAAATTTTACTTATTTAATCGTTATTGAGATCTTGTACGGCTTTCATATATTAACGTTTCACTCACCCCTGAAACCTTTTCATTCTTTTAGCAAAAATATCAATAAAAATATACATATATGAAAAAATATATATATACATATATGCATATGTATAATTAGTATTTATAATTAGGACACAGTTTATATACCATAAAATTGGCCATTTTACACTGTGCAATTCATTAATTTTTATCATATTCCCAAGATTGTGCGATAGTCACTATTATCTTATTCCAGAATATTTTTATCTCCTCAAAAAGAAACTCTACCATTAGTAGTCCATCCCTATTTCCTCATTTCTTCCTACCTCAGCTCCTGACAACCACTGCTCACCATTTCTGTCTCTCTGTATTTGCCTGTTTTCATCATTTCTCACAGATGACATTGTGTGATGTGGATCTTCTCAGTATGGCTTCCGTCACTTGGCATACTGTTCTTAGGATTTACGAGCATATACGAGTACTGTATTTCTTTTTAATGCTGAGTAACATTCCACTGTTGAATATACACCACTTTATATTTACCCATTTATTAAATGACAAACGTTGGTTTGTGTCTACCTTTTGTGTGTGGTATTTAAAAATCTGTATTTTTCAGTATTGCTTATATATAGGAGTGTGTGTGTATACTCAGATAAGTCTTTGGTTTTAAATTCAGTTCAGTTTAGTTGCTCAGTCATGTCCAACTCTTTGCAACCACATGAACTGCAGCATGCCAGACCTCCCTGTCCATCACCAACTCCTGGAGCCCAACTAAACCCATGTCCATGAAGTCGGTGATGCCATCCAAGCATCTCATCCTCTGTTGTCCCCTTCTGCTCCTGCCTTCAATCTTTCCCAGCATCGGGATCTTTTCCAACGAGTCAACTCTTTGCATCAGGTGGCCAAAGTATTGGAGTTTCAGCTTCAGCATCAGTCCTTCCAATGAACACCCAGGACTGATCTCCTTTAGGGTGGACAGGTTGGATCTCCTTGCAGTCCAAGGGACTCTTAAGAGTCTTCTCCAACACCACAGTTCAAAAGCATCAATTGTTCTGCGTTCAGCTTTCTTCACAGTCTAACTCTCACATCCATACATGACCACTGGAAAAACCATAGCCTTGACTAGACAGACCTTTGTTGACAAAGTAATGTCTCTGCTTTTTAATATGCTATCTGAGTTGGTCCTAACTTTCCTTCCAAGGAGTAAGCATCTTTTAATTTCATGGCTGCAGTCACCATCTGCAGTGACTTTGGAGCCCAGAAAAATAAAGTCAGCCACTGTTTCCACTGTTTCCCCATCTATTAGCCATGAAGTGATGGGGCCGGATTAGGTTGATATTATAATTGTCCCTGTTTGGCAAAAGTGCTTGTTTTTTTTTTTTTTTTTTACTGTTTTGCTTTGTTTCTAATACCTTTAACTCCATCAGTTATTATTTCAAATAACACATTTGAATATTATGAAATCGAGTGTTAAATGTTATCTTTAAATAATGATTGTATTTAGTCTTACTCTAGGCAGTACCTTAAGCCATACATATATATTTTTTTTCATGTAGTTGATATGTTAGAATTCAACATAGCACAGTGAAAATGGTCAGTCTGCTTTATTAATTCTTGTTTGTATATCTTTTAAAATTTAACTTGTCTTCCTGCCTCACTAGATCCACAAGAAGGCACAGTGGTGGTTCTGTCAGCAGAGTCTCAGCAGCTTTTGGTCCAGCTTGTGTATTTTCTACCCAGTCTGCCTGCTGACTTGCTTTCTCGGTTAAGCTGCTGCTGTATTATGGGAAGACTCAGTGCAAATTTGGCTGCCATGCTTATCGGGATACTGCACATGAGGTAGCATGCTAAAGTGAGCTGTATTTCAAGTGTATAATCTTCTCCCTCACCCTTCCCCTGTCACTGGCAGTTTATGAACTGACTTTTTAAAATGCCGCCCCTCCCTTCATTTGCTCTTAAAACAGCAGTTAAAACTGTTGATGATACTGGGTAAGAGGAAGGTCACTGGGGCAAGACTGTTCCAGGTGGTTTGCTTAGCGGTTTGCATTGTCATGGTTGCAGTCACTAAGTCCATGGGCTGTAGTCCACCAGGCGCCTCTGCCCATGGGATTTTCCAGGCAAGGATGCTGGAGTGGGTTGCTCTTTCTTTTTCCAGGGGATCCTCCTGACCCAGGGATTGAGCTCTTGTTCTGCTACACCACAGGTGGATTCTTTACCGCTGAACCATCAGGTAGAAACATACAGTGATTTGTGTAGGTGCATTGAAACAAGGGTTAAGATTATCAGAAGTGTGTAGCCATAGTAAGGATTCAGTGGCGGATGAGAGTGCTGTGTTTTAAAACTTCTGGTGTTATGAAATTGTAATACAGGTCTTTCTTTTTGGAAGGGAGCTCAGTTCAATGTAGGTGGTGAAATAAAAGCTTGCGGACTCAGACAGGGAATCATTAAAATATCTGTGGGTGGGTGGGTGGGTGGGTGTGTGTGTGTGTGTGGCAAAATATGCATAACCTAAAACTTCCCATTTTAACCAGTTTTAGGTATACAGTGAGAATTGTGTGGGGCATTAAGTACATTCACACTGTTGTGCGACTGCTACCACTATTCATCTCCAGCACTGTCATCGTTGCAGACTGAAACTCTGTACTGATTATTTCCCCTTCTCCCAGCCCTTGTTTACCACTATTTTGTCTTCATGATTTTGATATATTCATCTGTTAATGGATACTCGGTTGTTCTGCCTTTTGGCTGTTACAAATAATGCAGCTATAAACATTGGTGTGCAGACACCTGTTTGAATCCTTTTAATTCTTTTGGCTGTATACCCAGAAGTAGAATTGCTGAATCATATGTTAATTTTCTGTTTAATTTTTCAAGGAGCTACTTTCCAGAATGTGACTGTGGTGTTTTACTCTCAAAGGTCTTAAAACTAATAATGTTTCATGTTGCTAGTGTTCAAAGTATCCTTTAAAATGTAATGTTTGTATCAGGCATAGTACTTTCATATTCAGCCATTTGTTACTGATTGTGGCTCAAGGCCAGGGTCTGATACAGTTTTAGGCAGGAGTTGAATCTGGGCTGTAGCTGAAAAATTTAAAAACTAGCTTCTTTGTGGCTTCTTGTGCAGACCCTCTGCCCCAATTAAACAGGAGTGGCTCGCTTTATTAGTAGACTTTCTTTAGCTTTGTTTGCCAGTCTCTTTGTACCAGGATAAGACGTATGTTTGAATGTTGTCGCCCAAATTGTGCTTCATAACTGATAATTACTTTTTCCTTTTAGCAAAAGAGAGCTGTTTGCAATATGTTGTCTATATATGAAACCCCTCTTTGTCTAGTTCAGTACTAAATGCCAGGTCTTTAAGAAATACAATTTAACTTAAGTGGTTTTATGACTGTTAACTTCCAGTAGAGGGAACTCATTTCCCATGATAGAACTTGTGGAGGATCTGTTTTGGCATTCATTTAAAAGTGACTTTTGAACACCTCTTAAAATTAATTCTCTTTAGAACTTGTATTTAGTATCTTTTTTGGCATTAATTACGATTGACTTGTGCTCAATAACTTTGGTCAAGGATTTGTTCACAAGTCTTTTTTTACATTTTTTTGTGGGTTTGTGGTGAGTACTGAGAAAATATTAATTTACAAGTAATGGTAATAGAAGTTTATAATCATCAAAAGCAAGTTGTCATGTAGTTAAAAGTGTACCAAGTTAAACTTTGCCTTTTAGCATTTGCACAGAGTCTTAGTAGACTTCTCTTTCTGTAGATGTATTGTCCCTATTCAAACTAATCTCTTTAAAAATTAAAACAAGATGGGGCCTTTTCAACTTTCCCAGGCCAGTGGTATTATCATTGCATCACTTTTCCTAGATTTATAATTGAAGAATAATGTTCGGTTATTCTTAAGGAATGATGTTCTTCTAAGGAATACCGTTCCTTAGACATCACCTGGGTTATTTCACGTCTTTGGTTTTCCCCTCCGTCCTTGATGGTGACGGTAAACCAGCTAGCTTTCTCACTGTCTCCCACCTGCACCGTTCACCTGAGGCATCCCACTCCTCAGCTCCGTCTGTGCCAAGGACTGTTGGCAGGCTCCTTTTCCTGAAATATTCCTTCAATAATTTCTGATTCTCATCTGCTATATTAATTGGGCTCTGCGGTCTAGTTCACTCTGGGTGTTAGCGTTCTGACACTGTTGTCTCCAGCAGGGGAAGTTCATCGGAGAGCAGGTCACCACCAGACCATCTCCGTTTGTTCAGTGTGTGAAAAACCCATCACCTTAGAGTTGTTGGTGTTTAGTTTGTCTTAAAAACTGTACTTAGAATTGCTGTTCCTGCCTTTTTCACTATTCACTTAGAGGTTTTTTGAGTTTTTCCTCTCCATCTACCTGTGGTGTTCTGCTGACCGTTACTCTTCTTGCCCTCTCTGCCCCTAGTTCATTTACAGCTGGTTTGGGGAACATGAGACATGCATGTGGAAACGTAGTCTATGCTGTTAGATAAAAATACCAGAGAAGGGAGAAATTACTGAGAAATTCAGCCTGGTTTTGAAGCAGGGTGAATATGTGAGCTGGCCTGCCAGGAGCAGGTCTGGTTTGCTTCTGTTGTCCAAGCATAATTGATATAGCATCCCTTCTAGTCTCAGAACTGTTCTGGTGTGGCCAGTATGTGTGGTCATTGTAGTTTTAAGGACAGAGTGATACATTGCTTGTCTTTTGTCCAAACTAGATTTTTAAATGGATTTGCTACTCTTTTTAGCCACTGGACAGCACAGTGTTCACTGGGTATAAGAGGATATTAGCTTCTTTTCTAATCACCCATTTTGTACTCATTTCCATTGAGCATCTCTGACTTTTTATAACCTCTTAGCTTGTGATATTCTCTCCCATAGCCCTTTAAGCAAAGAGAAGTCCTTTAAGTAGAAGTGATTCAGAAAAATGTTGCCATTATTTTTAACTCCCCAACTTTTAAGAATGTTAATAAATACAGTTGTTTCAGTGGTTAAAAAAAAAAAAAAGTGCTTCTCATTGAATTAGAAACTCCTTATTTTGTCTTGACATTTATTCAGATTTCTATTATAAAAGTTTGTCCCAAAAAAAAAATTTGTCACAAAAAGCTATCCAAAAAGATAGCTTTTTGGATCTGATTATTCTCAGCTTTTTGTTTTTTTGCTGTATTCATGGCTGACATTTGCTGTATTCCTTCTTAGTCTTACCTTGAGGAGAGTTTTTAAAGGTATCACTGGAAACTGATCTCATAGCAGGAACCAGATAATCTTCATTTAATGAGAAGTTGCTTTATGTTTAGCTATTCCCTTAAGTCCACTACCAATACTTTAGCTGCAGTATTGTGACGTAGACTAGTTATAAAGCCTCGCAAAGTATAGGAGTGCATAGTTATTGCAGAGTGGCTTTAAATTGAAGTATTCTTTACCTAGTTAAGATGCTTTGGTTTAGGTAGGAAGCAGGAGCTTGTTTAAACTTAGCTCATTCATATAAACAAGGTAAGACTTTTTTTTTTTTTTTTTTTAATGAAGATGAGGTAGTAAATACATAGCAGCTGAACCTAGTACTGAAAAGCAGAACTTCACCTTGGCTCCTTGAAACTGAGTTTTGAGTGGTGTGGAAAAATTTTCCAGTTGTACCATATAAGTGGGCTGGTTATGCTTTTCAAGGAAACTTTACATAAACATATGTTAGAAATTATATTTTCCATATTACGATACTTGAACCCCCTTACATGTAAAGATGATACATGCTACGGATTTTTGACTGAGCTCTTAAATTATACTTGTATTCCATAAAGAATAGTCATATATTCTGTGCTTTATTCCTGAGTCTTCAATTTGGTCACTTCTAGTACTAGGTCTCCATTGTTTATTGTAGATCATCATTTTCTGGATGGAAGTCTTCAGTGAAAGAATGGAATGGAAGTGATCAGTTAAACATCAGTAATGAGGACTATTTCAGCTTCTTATTTTCAACACTTACAGGTAACTGCCCTGATCCACCAAGTTAAGGAAAGGAAAAGAACCTAGTATGAAAATTCTCCTGAGATTTACTGTCTTACCTGTTTGGGTCTAAGTTTTGGACCTCACTGCATAGCTTAATAAGATGGGGAACAGAATATCCATTTTAAGCATGTTTAACATGTTCGGTGTGTTAGGAAAAACATCACATTTTAATTAGCCATATTTTGCTTTCCATTGATGTCAGAGAAAAATTAGTAAAATGAGTCTTGATGTGTTAGATTAGTAAGTATTATTACTGTTGTTTTAAATGATCATACTGTCTTTGGTAGTTTTGTTTTGTAACTGGATGATAAAGATGACAGTGTTTGAAATTTTCTGAAGACTTAAAATTAAGAGACTTATTGAAATATGTTGTCAGAATCCAAAAATAGCTTGAAAAGTTCTGATAAGGAGCTGAATGTAGCAAGATAAATATTATATAAAAGAAACAAGTAACAAGTAGACTTGTACATGTTTGTTTGATAGTTTTGGATGTATGCGTTTGAGATGGATGTGAGGGCTTTATGTTTTAATTAGTAGTACCTGTCAAAGGGTTTAGTGGTTTTAGGAAACTCATTAGGAATCAGCCAGGAGTGTGATATGGCTTCCCAACTAGATGATGGCTCTTTAGGGCATGTTCATGGAAGTACAGTGATCTGAAAACATCAAAGCAGGTAGCTAGGGTCAGACCACATTGTGCTCGTATTCTGATCATTCTAAGAGCTGTCTTTCAGGAGGGACTTGGGCAAGTTGTTTGTATAGGTCAGACTAGGTGTAATAGAGGTGGTAAGAGAATCAGAAATCTTATTATATGGAATAGGTAGAAGGAAGTACACAGTAATTGTTGAAGAAATAGACTTAGGGGGGATGGAGTAGTTTTAAGACACTTGAAAGGCTATTATGTAAGAATACAGAGTTTGGTATATGTATGAAGGAGCATATTGTTTTTCTTGTTCATTTGCTTTTTTAAACCTGACATTAATTAGAATGATTATGTCTTTCACACTTATTTAAGTATAAAGGTGGCAAAGCCCTCAGTTTAAGGGATATAATATTGTTTCTTGATGTATTACACATTTGATTCAGGTCAAATCTTTGTGTACATAATTATATGAATTTTACTACATCGCTGGCATTTCATTTTTTAAAATAATACATAAAGTACAGAAATTCAGAGAAAATAGCTTGTTAGCTTGAAGAATTTAACTTGAAGATACATGTCTATTTTTTAAAAATTACTTAAGAATGTTACTTGCTTTGTGATTTATTTTAAATTGGATTTCTTTATACTCAATTTAGGGTTTTCAAAAGAGGAACTGACTTGGCTTCAGAGCCTTTGAGGAGTGCCCCATGTCATCCAGACGCAGCTTTCTCCCGTGCTACTTTACCTCACTGACTTGGATCAGTTTTCACACCATTGGGACATAACAGAGGTAATGGTCCATTTGGAAAGGCATGGAAGATTGTTAGAATTCAGTTCATCCACCGCCAATAGTTACTGTGTGCTAGCGTTGCCTTGTGTAAGATGTTTCTAGAGGTTGAGAGCAGTATAAAGCACAGTCCCTGTTCTGAAAGTGCGTGTGACCCTTGGATAGGCGATGTGGATTCCTGAAAGAAGAGTTTTCATAAAGTTATGCCACTAGAATAGAATAAATTAGCAGTTTGAATGATAGAGACACATTTATTTTCTTTTTGCCTAGTATAGGGTAAAAGGAAAAAGAGGAAAGACTTCATGGAAAAGGAAGAATTTTACGTAGATACTGAAGGATTAATAAGAGTTAAGTAGGATTTTGTATCCTTGAAGGTGGGTTTTTCTAAACAGAAATAATTATTTGGAAGCTCCTTTGGTTTTAAAGAATTAGTATGTAGTTTATCAAAGTTACATTTTAAACCCCAAATTTCCCTTAAATTTTAAAGTTCAACTTAACAAATCTTTTTAGATACATATAGTAAGTTTAGGGAATCATTTTAAAAGGAGACTTAAACTATATTGCATCCCTTTTACATACATATTTAAAACTTTAAAAAACTGTTTAAATAACTTAATATATTCACTATTTGGTAAGTAGTTCAGTTTTCAGACAAACCTTCACAAATGTTATGGTAAATCTTAAAACATTTAATAAACTTACAAGCATGGTACATATTAATATCTTAAGTTTCAGTACTATTTATAGTGAAATTCAAATTAAAATTACAAGTCTAGGTTAGCTGTTAATTCTCTTTTAAATTGAAATTATAGGGCTGATATTTTACGCTAATAGTCAGAATTGTTTTACGTTACAAATATATAAATATGTAAAGCATCATAAATACTGGTACTAAGGATTTGAGTCTGTAAGATATTTATATATTAGTTAATTTCTTTTATTTATTTCTTCAGTTTCTTTCCTTGCATTGAAAGGTACTTGCCCAGTAGAATTGTAGTTGTGTCATTCCAAATAATGTTGGTTGGAACCTTTCTTGCACATTCCGAGGTTGTGTTCTGTGCTAGCATTTTTTTTTTTTTTTTAATGATTCATAAGGTTTTGGTTGGGGCACTGAAGTCCTTGGGAACTTCTTTCCTTGTAACTCGTAATTGCTCGGCCATAGCCTTTCCAAACAAAAGATAACCTTTGTAAGTGTTCTCAACAGGGTCGTCTCTAGAACCTGAATCTGTTTTATTGCTGTACCAATTGATTTTATTCAGCTGATCTATTGACGACTTCTTTCATTCTTTTCCAGAATACTCTTTACATTCTTCCTGTATCTTAGGGCTACACCTTTTGTAGACATTTAACAGATTTCTCTCATGGTTTTGTTTGACTGTGATCACAATACTTGGGTCATGCCAGGGACACTTTCTTCTCTGTATCACCTAGTGCCTAACTATGTTCATATATTGGCTTTCAAAAAATAGTGGATTAGAAACAATGAAAACTAAGGAGTTGGGTAACCAACCTGCATATTTAATATCTGGCATTTTATCTTAATCCATAGTACATGCAGAGAGTGAAGCCTTGCACACTGCTGGATTTGAAGGGTTGGGTTTAGTGTCAGTAAGTGTTCTGTAAGCTTGTTTCTGATGTTTTTAAACTACCTCATGCATGGATTGGGGAAAGCGTGGTATGGGGATTGATCAGTGGGCCCCAGATTCCAGACAGAGACTTGTTAAGTGTCTAGTTTGATAACTTGAACAACTCCAATAATCTCTCTCTGACAATTTTAATTTTTCTGAATCACGTCATCTGTGTAAAGACACAGATGTCGTGAAAATGTGATTGGTTATATTTCTGAGTGTACATTGGCAAGAACATGTATTAAACTTCAAGGATGCTGTCTTTGAAATGTTAAGACATAAATTAGGAAAAATCTGAAAGTTTTTTCTTAGCTTTTGAAGTTAAATGAAGATTCCAGTTCTATTTTCGATAAAATTTGCCTTTAAGTTGGCCTTATCACATGAAATTATTTGAAATATATGTAGTTTTTGACAGCCTTAGTGTAAAAATTGATTTTTTATTATTATTTCATTTGAAAAAGTTACTAGTCAATGGCGTGAGTTTGCTTAGTTTGTTCTATCTGCTTAGTCTGAAGTGTTTTTTTTTTTTTTTTTTTAATCGGACCTTTTTTTTTCTGAGTAGATTTTCTTCACAAAGTATAATTTATTTACTTACCTACTTAACACATTTAAGAATTTACTTATGTATATACGGCAGTATGAGGTCTTCACCATGTACAGGCTTTCTCCAGTTGCAGCAAGTGGGGATTACTATCTGGGGCTGCTCTTCAGCTGTGGGACGCGGGCCCCTCTCTGCGGCGGCTCCTCTTGTTGCAGAGCATGGGCTCGAGGGCTTCGTTAGTTCTGGCACACAGGCTTAGCTGCCCTGTGGAACCTCCCCAGACCAGGGATTGAACCTGTATCCCCTACTGGGTGGCATATTCTGGACCACTGGACCACTAGGAAAGTCCCACAGGACAGTGTAGAAGAACAGAAGGATAACAGTAAAAGTGTCCGTCCAGTCTCTGTCTGCCAGCCATCCACGTCCCTTCCTTAGTTTCTAAATGTATTCTTTTGGATAACTTCTGTGTCTTCACAAATGATTATATATATATTCTTTTGGCTTCTCCTTTTATAGACACAACATACTCTGATTTGGACCTTGCAGTTTTCATTTAGTATCTTCGTGATCATTTCTTCCAAACACTGAAGGAAGAATTGTATGATCTTGCCATTAATGATGGAAATAGTAGTTAAAAGGGAAAAGGAATCTTTGGACAGAGATATCATTCCCAAATGGAAGTGTCTTTTCCAGAGCCAGTGCAAGGTTTTAAGGTTAATTTTAATTGTCATTTATAAAATTTTGAATGGTTTGAAAAGACTACTTTTTAACTAAATTCTGAAGAATAATAATAAAACATTACTCTAGTTTAAGAAATAGAACATTTTTCTTTGTTTTTGAAACCTCTGATTTTATTAACAGTTTTATGTGTGTGACATTTCTGTATAAAATTAGGTAGAAAATACTTCAGTGTAGAAATTAAGTGTACAAAATCTTGTTAAAATTTTTTATATTTTTAAAAAACTCTCAATTTCCACACTGTAGCAAACTGCCATGCCTGTTCTGGAGTTGTGCACTTATGAAGTCAGGATTCTGATGTACGCAAATTTCAGTTAACACTAGTTGCAAAAGTGAAGACTCCCTGTATATATGTATGTTTGTGTGTCTCTGTTTGTATTTTTGTTTACTTTTGTTTTGAAACAATCTCAGACTTGGAGAAAAATTACAATTGCAGTACAAAGAACTTCTCTTTTCTTAAACTGTTTGACAAAATGCCCATTGTCGATACTTTAGCATACAAGTAGACCGTGTTTTATTGTACCTGCAAATTCAGTTTTTGGAAACTGAAGTTCTGCGGCAGCCCTGCACTGAGGGTGTCCGTCATCTTTCCAGTAGCATTTGCACACTCTGGGTCTCTGTGTCAGTTTGGTGATTCTCGCAGTATTTCACACTTTTTCATTGTTATTTCTTAGAGTGAGCTGTGATCGGTGACTTTTGATAATACTGTTGTCATTGTTTCGGAGTTTGTAATTAATTGTAACCATGAACCGTGCCCACAGGAGATAGTGCAGTGATCTTAGTAAAATATGTGTGTTCTGACTGCCCCACCAGCCAGCCATTCCCTATCTCTCTCCTTCTCCTCAGGTCTCCCTATTCCCTGAGACTCAGCAGTATTGAAATTAGGGCAGCTAATAACCCTGCAGTGGCCTCTGAGTGTATGTGTGTTTGTCACTCAGTTGTATCCAACTCTTTGTGACCCCTGGATTGTAGCTCGCCAGGCTTCTCTGTCCATGGAGTTCTGCAGGTAAGAATACTGGAGTGGGTTGCCATTTCCCTCTCTGGGGGATCCTCCTGACCAAGGGATCAAACCCCAGCCTACTGCATTGGGTCAGATTCTTTACCATCTGAGGCACCAGGTGTTCAAGTGAAAGGAAGAGTTACGTATCTCTTACTTGAAACCAAAAGCTAGAAATGATTATGAGCTTAGTGAGGAAAGTGTGTTGACAGCCAAGATAGGCTGACAACTAGAACTCTGTGCTGGTTAGTCAAGTTGTGAGTGCAAAAGAAAAGTTCTTGAAAGTAAAAGGGCTATTTCGTGAACACAGGAATAATAAGAAAGTGAAACAACCTTATTGATGATGCGGAAAAAGTTTGAATGACCCTTAAGCCAAAGCCAAATCTTGAGCAAACCCTGATGATGATTTAGTCATTAAGTCGCATCTGACTCTCTGCAACCCCAGGGACAGTGGCCTGCCAGGCTCCTATGTCTGTGGGATTCTCCGGACAAGAGTACTGGGAGTGGTTGGCATTTCCTTCTCCAGTGGATCTTCATGACACAGGGATTGAACCCGGGTCTCCCGCATTGAGGGCAGATTTACCGACTGAGCCACAAGGGAAGCCTTAAAACTCTCGTAAGTCTCTTCAGTTCTCTGAAGGCTGAGAGAGGTGAGGAAGCTGCAGAAGAGTTTGAAGGTAGCAGAGACTGATTCATGAGGCTTGAGGGAAGAAGCCATACCCCCAACCTTTGATATTAATGCAAATCCAGCACGGGCTGGTTAGGTTGAGTTGAGAAGCAGTGGTTTGCAAGTGAACATGCCTCGTTTAGGGAGAGATGAATAGCCATACAGGGAGATATGATTAGAAAGAGGAAGAACATCATATGATGCATTTTACTTATCTGAGGCAGGATTGATGGGGTTCTGCTTGAACAAGAGCCTGACATCTTCAACAGGTTCACAGGAATAGCTGTCCTCTGGCTTTGGAGTCTCAGTTTCTTTCTCCCCCTCCTGTAGGCCATAGGGTTTTATTCTAGAATTGTGGACCCAGGCAGATAGACACTTCACTTTTACAGCAGTTGAAGTCACTAGAACAACCTGATATGGCCCTGACAATTTCTCAGACAGCTGGTTTGGACTCCCTTTTTCTTGCCAGGTCTTTACTGATACTTGATCCCCTGGCTTTACCTGGGGATTTTTCAAGTCTTCCTGTGGTTTAGGGAGGACCTGTTCTCCATACCGTTGGAGTTCTTGTTGAAACCTTCGCAGGTCAATTATTTGTTTTAAGAGTGTATTGGCATCCTCGTCAAAAAACAAATCAGAAGTTAAGAATGGACCTCCATACATCATTTCATAAGGAATTTACAATAGTGGCCGTTTGGGGGATGTCCGTACCTTCATGAGGGCTATGGGTAGCCTATGTGTCCACTTATTATGTGTTTCTTGACATAGCTTAGCCAGAGCCCTTTTAAGAGTCTGGTTGGCTCTCTCTACATTTCCTGAAGCTTGAGGCCTCCAGGATGAGCGGAGCCGGTATTTTATGCCTAAGCATGCGGCTAGGTTCTGCGATATCGTGGCTGTAAATGAGGGCGCATTGTCACTCTGAAGTGACCGAGGCAGCACACACCTAGGCACTATCACCTTCAGCAGAGCTTCACAGACATCTGTAGCTCTCTCAGTCTCAGTAGGGAATGCTTCGAACCATCCTGTGAATGTGTCAAAAAAGACTAGCAAGTAAGAAAACCCTTGAGTCTTGGGCATGGCTGTAAATTCTACTTGCCAGTCCGCTCCTGGGTATGATCCCCAATGTTGGACAGGTGTAATTAGAGGAGGTCTGGTTTTTGGGTTATTTTTTAGACAGGGGTCACAATTTTGTGTGACTTGTTTAACAACCTTAGCTAACTGGGGATTTTAGAGAATAGACTTAAGCAAGATTTCTAGATTATCTCTTCCAAAATGGGTGCACTTATGTAAGGAGTTGGTAATGTTTTAAACCTGAGAATCAGGGAGTATTATTTCGGCCTGATCAGGCTGAAACCACCCATGTGACCCAATCTCCCAGCTCTGCACAGCATATCGGGAATGTCCCCCTGGGGTAAATTCTGGAGTCAGGGTTTCCTTGGGGAAAAGGGGGCAGATAGCAGTGGCAGAGGTAGCTTCCCCGGCAGCTCGTCCTGCCTCTTGATCAGCTTTCCTATTTCCTTGAGCTTCTTTTTCTTGCCCCTTTTGGTGACTCTTGCAGTGGATGACAGCTAATTTTGCAGGAAGTTTGACTGCCTCCAGGAGCCTGAGAATGAGCTCTTTGTGTTCAATAGGAGACCTTCGGGCACTGAGCATCCCTCTTTCTTTCCAAATTGCTGCATGGGCATGCAGAATGAGGAAAGCATACTTAGAGTCCAAATACACATTAATCTTATTTCCTTCGCCTAACTCCAAAGCTCTTGTCAGGGAAAAAGTTCAGCTTTCTGGGCTGAGGTGTCTGGGGGAAGAGACCCACTTTCCTTAGTTTCTTCCAGGCTCGCTACAGCATATCCTGCTTTCCTCTCTCCCTTTTCTACAAAACTGCTGCCATCTGTGTGCCAGTTTTCCTCTGGGTCAGATAAAGGTGTCTCTGATAGGTCCCGGCGAGAAGAGTATAACTCGTCTGTGATTTGTATGCATTGGTGATCCAGAGGGGAGGTAGGGGGATCTGGCAGTAAGGTTGCTGGATTTAAAGTCTGGCAGACCCTCAACTTTATTTCTGGAGTGTCAAGGAGGAGGGCTTGGTATTGGGTGATCCTTCCCCCTGTCATCAACCTGTCCCCTTTCGTTTCCAAGAGTGCTTGCACCCGGTGAGGCGTATAAACTGTGTTGGGCTGACCCAGGGTCAGCTTAGATGCCTCCTTAACCATAAGAGCGGTGGCTGCTACTGCCTGGAGGCAAGTGGGCCACCCTCTGGCCACCTCATCTAGTTATTTTGAGAGATAAGCCACAGGTTGTAATACGGGCCCCATCATCTGCCCTAACACCCCAAGAGCAGTTCCTGTCCTTCCAGAAACATAGAGTCTAAAAGGCTACTCCAGGTTGGGGAGGCCTAAAGCTGGGGCTGTAGTGATGGACTCTTTTAGGGCATTAAAGGCCACCTTGCAGGTCTCATGCCAGTCGAGTGGCTCTTCCTCTTTCCCCCTTAAATTTTCATATAGGGGTCTGGCCAGATTGCCATAATTAGGAATCCAGCTCCTGCAAAACCCGGTCCTTCCTAAAAATCCCCTAAGCTGTTGTTTTCTTTGGGGGTACGGGGTATTTAAGATGAGGGATCTCCCCTCGGGGTCAGGCATTCTTTTTCTCTCCGTAATTATAAATCCAAGGTATTTTACTTGGGTTAAGCTTATCTGAGCCTACTTGGGGGATACTCGATAACCCTTTTCATACAGGAAAGTTAGCATTTTAAATAGTGTCCATTTGAGAGCTGGTAAAATCTGGCCTAGCTATGAGCAAGTCATCCACATACTGTATTAGACTACTGTTTGTTAAAGTTAATTCCCTTAGTTCTCTCCCCAAGGAAGTCCCGAAGATATGAGGGCTGTCCCTATACCCTTGGGGTAGTCGAGTCCAGTCGAGAGTTGTATGGTCTCTCTTGTTTCCAAGTCCCGCCACTCAGAAGCAAAGAGTTTTTGGGATTCAGGATGGAGAGGAATGCAAAAGAAAGCACCTTGAAGGTCCAAGACTGAGAAGTACTTGGCATTTCCTGGGACTTGGGATAGGAGGGTATATGGGTTTGGGACTATGGGGTGGATGGGAACCACAGCTTCATTAACAGCTCTTAGATCCTGGATGAATCGGTAAGATCCATCTGGTTTTTGAACGGGCAAGATTGGGGTGTTGCAGGGGGACTCACAGCTGATTCGAGTTCCAGTATCTCGGTATTTGTTAACTAATGGTTTAAGACCCTCAAGAGCTACTGGTTTTAAGGGATATTGTCTTTTCCAGGGCTAGGGAGCATTTGGTCTCAGAGAAATCTTTACTGGTGGAACATTTATGGCTAAACCAGGGCTGGAGACATCCCACACCTGGGGATTGACATCATCTAGACAAGGGACAGACTCCTCCTTTTCTACCTCTGACTGTAAATATTCAGACATAGGCAAAGAAAATTATCGACTTCTACCTTTGTGTCCCCAAGTCACTCTGCTTTGGAGGCGAAAGTATTATTCTCAAAATGGAAAATTTAGAAGCTGCAAACATGAAAAATTTAAAGAGTCACGCAGAGGCTAGTCACTCTAAGCTAACCCCTAAGACATTTATTGACTGATTTCTAGCTTCTCTTCTTTAACCTTTTTTATCTACAGTAATCCTGTGTGTTCCTTTTAGTTAGGGATTCATTTTTAGACTATCCTGACTCTTCCACTACGTTCCACTTTTGGGTCTGATACACTTAGAGATGTGCCAAGTGCTTCCTGAATACTATAGAACATATTTTATATTTAAAATACTTCCATGCTTATGTAGTGAGTCAATGATTTTAAGTTTATTTGTTACACATCAATGTAAAAATCAATGTGTGAACTAACATATTCACGACTTGGTAAAGTTGGCTTTTTTTTGCTGTGTTTGAACTCCTCACCCGACCAAAGGTCATGGAGAGGTCTATTGTTATTCTAAAATGGCTATAGTGTTGTTTATTTTCTGGTAATTGAATTAGGGTGTGAGTTGCAAAGCCTGTGTTTCTGTTCATTTCATTCCTTCTGTTCGGGTTTCTTTCTCTCTCCTGAGTCAGACAGTAATTTCCCATTGGTTGTCCAGTTACCAAGGTTGGTGTCCATGCATCCGTGCTGGTCTCTCCATACATGTCCGGGTGTCCTGTGATACACTAAGCTTAATTTATTTGGAAATGACCTAGCTGTTCAATACACTGTCATCACTCAGTTGAGCAGAGGGAGAGAAATTCAAGTGACAAAACACCAGAGAAGCTAGGTCAGAGCGCCCCGGCGTGGCATGCGTGCAGTAGGTTGGGGGGAGGGGGGCGGGGCGCGGAGCTCGGAGATCTCAGGTGTCCTCCCACCCTGGGCCTCTCCAGGCCCGCCGCTGTTCAGTGGCCTCCCCCCACCCCCATCGCTTTGGCTGCTCAGGGCCGGGTGGTCTCTGCAGCTGCCCGGCATCCTGCCCGAGGCCCCCCCTGCCCACACGCTGTCTTCCAGTCTCTCTCTGAAC
Organism: Muntiacus reevesi; assembly: GCF_963930625.1. Taxonomy (NCBI): domain Eukaryota; kingdom Metazoa; phylum Chordata; class Mammalia; order Artiodactyla; family Cervidae; genus Muntiacus; species Muntiacus reevesi. Next base: position 2,090 of record NW_027077990.1, on the reverse strand, counting down.
CCTTGACTCTTTCTGCCTCTGTCTCACCTGGCGTGGGTGCGTGTGAGTGCCTGTCCGTGTGCCTGGCTGTCGCTCGTTCGCTCTCTCAGGAAGGTCCTGTGCTGGGCCCGTGGCTTGGGGCAGGGCAGGCCTCGGTTTGGGGACAGGGCGGGGCTGAGGCACTCCAGGGGGTTTGCACAGCCGGCAGGTTGGGCGCCTGGGGCCCCGGTTGGGCTGCTCCTAAGCCCGCAGGAGGCTTCGGGGACCGCGGGCCCGGGCCGACGCACCGCTCGTCCGGAGCCACGTGACCCTGAGAAGCGAATGGGATGGTGGGGGGCGGGGGTTGGGGGGGCACCGAGACGTCCTCCCCGCTCAAGCCACCCCCCTCCCCAACCCCCGCCAGAGCTCCCGCAACCTCACCAGGCCGCTCGGGGACCGGGAAGCGCCCCGGGCCAGGCCAGGCGCGTGCTGGCCGGGGGTGGCGTCGACTGGTCTCCCAGCTGCAGGGCCTGTCCCGGGTTTTCCCATCAGTTTCAACAGTGATGGTCACCACACATTGTGAGTCGTCTAGATTTCTCACTGACACCCCTGTTAGGGAGTGCCTTTTTAGAGAGATAGGGAAGGTCACTTGGGGGATGTTAGTCATGAGAGAAAATAAGGGCTCAGGTGGGATTGCAGATGTCATCCAGGGGGTAAATAGAGACAGTTGTTGCTGGTACCAAGACATGAAGTTTTTTTCCCCCTTTCCCCAAAGGCCATATTACGACCACATGGGGGCGCTGAGTAACAGCCCATAGCTCGCCTGGAAGGGTGGGCCTTTGATATTGATACCCTGGGATGGGTTGGACATACCCCCAACCTTTGTCATTAATGCAGATGCAGCCCGGGCTGCTTAGGTTGAGTTGAGAAGCAGTGTGGTTTGCAAGTGAACATGCCTCGTTTAGGGAGAGATCAATAGCCATACAGGGAGATATGATTAGAAAGAGGAAGAACATCATATGATGCATTTTACTTATCTGAGGCAGGATTGATGGGGTTCTGCTTGAACAAGAGCCTGAGATCTTCAACAGGTTCACAGGAATAGCTGTCCTCTGGCTTTGGAGTCTCAGTTTCTGTCTCCCCCTCCTGTAGGCCATAGGGTTTTATTCTAGAATTGTGGACCCAGGCAGATAGACACTTCAATTTTACAGCAGTTGAAGTCACTAGAACAACCTGATATGGCCCTGTCCATTTCTCGGACAGCTGGTTTGGACTCCCTTTTTCTTGCCAGTTCTTTACTGATACTTGATCCCCTGGCTTTACCTGGGGATTTTTCAAGTCTTCCTGTGGTTTGTTCTCCATACCGTTGGAGTTCTTTCTGAAACCTTCCCAGGTCAATTGTATGTTTTAAGACTGTATTGGCATCCTCGTCAAGAAACAAATCAGAAGTTAAGAATGGTCGTCCATACATCATTTCATAAGTACTTAACAATAGTGGCCGTTTGGGGGATGTCCGTAGCCTCATGAGGGCTATGGGCAGCATATGTGTCCACTTATTATGTGTTTCTTACATAGCTTAGCCAGAGCACTTTTAAGAGTCTGGTTGGCTCTCTCTACCTTTCCTGAAGCTTTAGGCCTCCAGGATGAGCAGAGGTGGTATTTTATGCCTAAACATGTGGCTAGGTTCTGGGGTATCGTGGCTGTAAGTGAGGGCCCGTTGTCACTCTGAAGTGACCGAGGCAGCCCAAAGCTAGGCACTATCTCCTTCAGCAGAGCTTTACAGACTTCTGTAGCTATCTCAGTCTCAGTACGGAATGCTTCGATCCATCCTGTGAATGTGTCAATAAAGACTAGCAAGTAAGAAAACCCTTGGGTCTTGGGCATGGTTGTAAATTCAACTTGCCAGTCCGCTCCTGGGTATGATCCCCGATATTGGACAGGTGTAATTAGAGGAGGTCTGGTTTTTGGGTTATTTTTTAGACAGGTGTCACAATTTTGTGTGACCTGTTTAACAACCTTAGCTAACTGCGGATGGGAGAGAATAGGCTTAAGCAAGATTTCTAGATTATCATTTCCAAAATGGGCGCTCTTATGTAAGGAGTTAGTAATGTTTTAAACCTGAGAATCAGGGA